>NC_056750.1:164225112-164467612 GCF_019279795.1 Protopterus annectens | reverse complement strand
CTACCTGGAATTTAGCATACAGCTGTCTGATTTATTAGGGAAAGTATAGCAACCCCTCCTACACTGTAAAACTCACTAAATAAGAGCCAGTCTCTCACACCAAACCAATGTAATCATTGTTTTCATATCACAAATGTATACCTTATCTGTATTTATTCATTACATTGCTATTTCAAAACCAATGAAGAGTCCTTCCCACTCCATTTAGACATAGCCATTAACATCATTTTTACTCAAAATAAAATTAGACGTAAGTGGTATTTATAATTTTATTTCACATATCTTAATGTAATAAATGTGTTCATGGGTATTATTGTAATAAGTACATAGGTAGTTACTAGGCATGTTGTCCAGAAGACAAGTGATGAGCATAGCCCAGTTTTTCCCCATTATCCCAAAATGTGTTCGTTTAAGTGACTTGCTGAAGGTCATGCTGTAGGCAAATGGAGGCTGAAAAAATCAAAACCTGGACCACATGAAGCAGATCATTAACACCTCATAGCCTTAATCCTCTGTGCGAACTGCATATATTATGAAAGATTAATGCACCTGAGACCACCATTCTCTATAAAAATACTGCAGTTTATTATATGCAAATGAAAGGAAGGTTCTTCCATGAGAAAGCAAAGTCTAGTGTTTGATATGGAATATCTTTTCTGGTCTTCTGTTACCTGTCTAACTCAGTGGTTTACCTAATTTATTTTCTCCGTTATTTCAAATGAACCTTGTCATTACCCAAAAAACATGTTTTCTGCTGATGAGACCAAAACTCACACTAGGTCTCTGGCTTTAAATTCCCTAGAATTACATTTCCATGATCTACCCCTTGCTGTGTAGCTTGAGCCCTTTTCATGAGTTCCTGTACAATGGGGCCTCACTTTCAGCCTGTTCTTCAAGCTGGTACGGTATTTTGTGACACATTCACATCCAAGGTACCTTCAGAAATTTCTTAAAGACAAAATACACATTCCTAAATGATACAATTGACATGCTTCAAATCCCCACCAAACCCAGTTAACTCCATTGAATATGCAGAAATGTACATGGCCAAACTATAGCAGCATGCAAACAGCTGCATAGATGAAGCTGTACCCTCTAAGAACAAGTACCAGGCAAACCCCAGAAACATTTTGACCAAAAGTAGGAAGAGTAACTCCCAGAATGTTAGAGCTCTTGTCACTGAAATAAACAAACAACTTTGGATCTTAACAGAATCCACCAAAGTCAAGTCTGAGGGTAAAAGAGCTCCCCAAGACAAAGACAATCACCAGGCATTTTTTAGTTATGTTTGTATTCTCAAAAGCACAACACAGCAAAGCGCTGAGCTGATTGTGAATGATATTACCTATGCTGAGACTAAAGATATATCTAACCTACTGGCTGATAAATTTAGTTCTAATTTTACCCCTCTCTCCCCTCCTTCTGTCCCTTAACATATACCTGAAACTGGCTCTCCCTCCTTCTGTCCCTTAAGATATACCTGAAACTGGCTCACCTCCAGCTATCACACAAGATCAAGTCCTAAAAGTGCTATCAAAACTAAAAATACTGCATCGGTGGGTCCTGACAATATCCATGTGTGCATCTTAAATAGCATGAAGCATGATTTACCCACACTCCCTAGCAACACCATTCATTCTCAGCCTCCATCCAGGTTTTGTACCAAGTAAATGGAGAAGAGCTACAGTCATTCCCCTGCATAAGGGAGGACCTTCCACAGACCCAAGCAATTACACACCCATAAGTCTGACCAGCCTCATATGCAACGCTATGGAAAGACTTATCATGGAATTAATCAGTCAAGACATAGGGAACCTCCAAACATTAGATCCTTCTCCGTTTAGATTCATCAAGGGCAGGCCATGCTTTCTCAACCTGGTGGGTTTTTTAAAAAGGTCTCTGTCGCTCTCCTATCTCGGACACAATAGAAGAGTCTTCATGGGTTCTATTCAAGGAGCTTTACTTTGTACAAACACATCATTATAGAAGATTACTGACTTTAACTTAAGTAACTTATATACAAATTAACAACTGCGATCTTGCATGCTCTCTCCCTAGCTGCTCTTTCAAAATGGCACTAGGGATTGCACGTTTCTAGAATTTATACCTGCACGTATATCCTTGACATGGTTCTTAAAGATACAGCGTACACATCACTTCACTCTGATCTACATCCTCTCTCTTTGAGAAATAGATCACATTATGTTATAAGGCTGTATGGCATGCAGAAATCACAGGTAATTCTTAGTCATGCATTAT
The DNA here is from genome assembly GCF_019279795.1 of Protopterus annectens. Lineage (NCBI taxonomy): Eukaryota > Metazoa > Chordata > Ceratodontiformes > Protopteridae > Protopterus > Protopterus annectens. The sequence continues at coordinate 164,465,353 of NC_056750.1, read as the reverse complement.
ACAATGCTAAATACACAGATATATACAATCACGTCCATGTTGCTGCATATTTCACACTAGGCTTAGATACTCATCCATTTCATGTGACATAAAACTGGGAATGAGATTTAACAACTGGAACTGTCTCTGCAAAATGTTTAACCTGTGGAATGTTCAGATCACTTTCTGGAATGGAATCAGAATTTTTAACATATTCTAGTATGGGAACAGTGTCTGGTTCATTCTTAGATTTGAATTCTACATTACAGAAGCAATGCTGTGGTGATGACAATGGTTTTCATACAAGAAGAAGATGTCTGCTGTTCCTCCTATACTCCACACCCTCGAAGTCTACCAGGTAGGATATCAGATCTGCACAGATGCCTATAATCTGTCCTATTCGATCAAAACCTTTTGTTGTTTGGATTCGTACCATCTCTCCTTCCCTCAATGAACAAATTAATCTTCTCAGTCTGTTGTAACTAGGTTTCTGGATATTACACTTCTTCAACAACTGAGCTTTGATGGTTTTATTGTTAGGTGTAGGCTGCAATAAACTAGAAGTAATGGGTAGCATAGTTCTAGTTTGCCTGGAAAGTAGTCTTTGAGCAGGTGAGCCAAGAATATCGTCACGGGGTATGTTTCTGAGATCAAGTAAATTCTAGAACACATCGGTATTGTCATGCTTTGACAGTTCTAGTAATGGCTTTGCACTCTGCACTGCACATTCAGCTAGACCATTGGACTGAGGATATTCATGACTACTAGTGACATGTACAAAGTCCCATTCTTGTGCAAATTTCTGAAACAATTGGCTAGTAAATTGAGTACCATTGTCAGAAAAAAGTTTATGTGGACTACCATGAAATGAGAAACGATTTTTCAACTTAATAATAACAGCAGTGGATGTTAACAGTGGATGTTAGGTTAGATAGTAGATCAATCTCAAACCATTTCGAATAAGAGTCTAACAAAACCAAATAGTGTTGATTGTTCCACTCAAAGATATCAGTTGCTACAGTAGATCAAGGTAGTTCAAGAACTGGTTCCCTTTGCAAATGCAATCTAGTACTATTACATACTGAAGAAGAAGAAGAAAGTACTCTATCAATGTTTTTTGGTAATGAAGGCCAAAATACTAATTCTCTTGCTCTTCTCTTAGTGCATATGGATTCTGGATGACCACAATTCAAAATCTGGATATATTCTTGTTGTAAGGAAGCAAGAACAATAATTTTAGGACCTTTGAAAATAATGCCATCTTCCATCAACAATTCATATCTGTAAGGAAAATAGGTTTGTACTTCAGATGGTACACTAGATTGCTTTGATGGCCATCCAATATTAATGTAGTGATTGAGCTTCTGCAAAATTGGATCAGCCTGAGTGTGATCTCTTAACTCATTAAGTCTAGTGATGGAAAAATGATGCACTGTCATCACATCAAAATCAAAAGTCTCTACATCAGGCTGTTCTGTAGTATTTCTGGGTGATATAGATAAGGTATCAATTAGATAAAATAATTTGCCTTTTTTACAGACCATTTTGAAATTGTACTTTTGTAATCCCCAAATAATTTAGCCATCCTGCAGGAAGGCTTGTCTCAAATAAATAACTGATGTCAAAATTGTGGTCTGAAACTTAATACTAAAAAAAAAAAAATACATTATTGTATCCTTTGGAAGGCATCTACCCCAGGGAACTACCACATCGACAATACGCCCCTAAGAGTCTTTTGTTAACTGATTTTTCTGTCATGTAGTGATAGAATTGGGCTTAGAACTTTGACCTGGTGCAGTGTGTTCCTCTTTAATTAGTTTGGCGAAATAGTTCTTATAGTTATACTCATCCTTCTCAACCCCCTCCTCACCTGTGACATAGAATTCTCCATTCCTGGGGCTTTCTTTGAAAAAAGTATACAATTCAGTTCAAGATGTGCATTTTATATACTTCCTAACATCATTCTGTTAGAATACATCCTTTAGTTTAACCCAATCATTGAGTGTTTTTTCTCTTCAGTTCTGGTAATCATTTCAACTCCCTGCTTTGCAAAGTTTCATGCTACATGTGGCACTTCTAATCCCTACACTGAAATGCTTCCACTTTGCAAAATTTTAGTGTGGAAGTACCTTTCTTCTAATGTCTCTGTTCTTGCAAGATGTTCAATTAAAGCTGTATTCTGACATACCTCTTTAATTGGGATAAGTTATTTCTCTCTTTGCATCCTTGGCTTTCTTTTCTCCTTTATGGGATGTCAAGACTATTCTGTACTCTTTGCTGGATTCATGTATTCTAATGAAGGTGCCAATTGGTTGTTACCCCTTTTTCTAAGTTAGTCAGTCACTTCTGTTGGCTTATTCATTTGCTGGTTCCTTTCTCCATATGAGTATGGTGATCTGTCAAAAGAAAATCCTTTTTCCCATTCCCTCAACAATTCTTTAAAGTGGGAAATTCCCTCCTATTATCATGTCATGTGTTAAACTTGGAATGACAGAAGCTAGATAAAGTACATGCCCAGACCCAGTTTTATACTTCTGAGTAATAGGATACTGTTTTGTATCATCATGAATGCATATCATGTCTTCTACTTTGTTAGCAATAGTTTTCTTCTTAAATACATACTCTCTTTTTAATTTCTCCAAGACTTTTGGGTTTCTAATGCCATGGCAGGAATGGACCCCATTCCTAAGTCAAAGTATGATGAACGTTCATGAAATTATTAAAGTTCCAATCTTTGATGTTAGTGAAAAGTGCTCCTTGCAGCACCTACAATGTGCCCAGATTTGAGTCCTTGTGCAATTCATATGCAGTTACATGTATCAATAACATATCTAAATATGACTGTAAATTACTTTTTATGAGACTCATTGCTCCTTCTACTATTGGAACTGTCTGGTTATCTTTATTTTACATTGCCTTGTTTCTGCCTGCAAATCCTGGTATTTTATTACTTTGTGTCTGTCTGTATATAAGACATTGTAATCACTGGGTGTAGCAATTTCAATGATTAATGCTACATCTGTCTTCTTTTCAGAGACTACTATATCTGTTTTTCTCACATCTATCTTTTGAACTGTTGGTAATGGGTGATCCATTGTGATATAGATCATCATTTTCTATAATGCTTTGTGGCTCATGTTTCCAATGCTTCTCGGCTACTTCAGTATTAGAATGTTTGCACAACCCCCAATGCAACAGTGTTGCCACATTATTATGCCTTTCAGTATACAGGTCTTCTGTCATTAGTGTATCACACCCAGCAACAAGATGTGTGACTGTTTCCAGTTCTATTTTACAAAACCTACATTTATTTCTCTGACATGTTCAATGGATTTTGTAAACCAATGTGTACGTAGTCCACTATCCTGGGCTGACAATGTTAGCCTTTTGTCTATTGGTTTAAATTCACCTCTCTGTAACCATTCCTGCATTAAATCCCAATCAACATGAGGTTGTTCCAGGAGTTTTTTGTACTTGCAACTATATTTATGCATTTTCCACATCTCTTGCCTTCTCATCTGATCCTTCACCTTATAGCCTTTCCTTTGTTTTTAGGCACATTCAGCTGCTGCCTGATTTTTTTCGACTTCTGGTTTGATTTACATTTCCACTTCACACCAATATGCTTCTGCTAAACTAAGCAGGGTAGTCTTAGACTTGTTCTCCTCATGTTTTAAAATTGTATATTTTGATCTTCTGAGGTCAGCAAATATGTATGTAGTCCTACAAATGCACATCTATAGATATAATAAATTTTGAGGCAAATATTTGTCCCACTCCATCTTAAACTGGTCTGCAAATGCCCATAGCACGGTCTTTAACCTCTCCACCAGACCATTAGTCTGGGGTTGGTACAGAGTGGTTTTTACGTGCTTTACCCCACAGTGCTTTCACAGACAAGCCAGCAGATCTGACATGAAATTGGCACCTCTGCCAGTCAGTATTTCTTCTGGGAAACCTACCCTGCTAAAAATCTCTAACAAAGCATTTGCCCCCTTTTTGCCTCAATGAAGGACAGGGCCACCTCTTCAGGGTATCTGATAGCATAATCTACTACCACTAGGATATGCTTCATTCCTGTGGAACTTGGGGTACTCAGAGGCCCCACAATATCTATAGCTACCCTCTGAAATGGCTCCTCAGTCACAGGCAAAGGAGCTTTGACCTTGTCTCCTGCCTTGCCTACTTTTTGGCACCACCCACAGGTCCTGCAAGTATCCTGTTACTTGCCTGGAAATCCCAGGTGAATAAAAGTTTTGCATAATACGTCTATTGGTACGCTTTATGTCCATATGACCTATAAAGGGAATGTCATGAGCTATGGCTAGATGTGCCAGATGGTAGGCTCTGTCCACTACTAACTGCTGTATTCTCTCACCCTCTAGCCCTCCCTCAGGAGTCCACACTATATACAGTAACCCTTTGTCCCAGTATACAGATTCCCCCTTTCCTTGACAATCAGGTGCCTCCCTGGCTACTTCCCTCAAACCTTGTAATGTTGGGTCTGAGAGCAGAGCCTGTCTCAACTCTCTCTTTGTAACCCATCCCAGCTCCCCTTCCACAGGAAGTCTGGTATCCTCTGACAATGCTGCCTCACTGTCAGCCTGGGTACTACTACTCACCTCTGCTCTTGCAGTCACTCTGTCCAAGGGAACATCAGTGCCCACCAGCAGCTGTGGCTCACCTTCTGTCTCACTGCTACAGGGTAGGTTCCTCCCTAAAGTAACCACCTCACTAGATCTGGCTTCAAGTGTGTGGTCTGTCTGGGTCCCTTCAGGCTACCAGACCCACATGCCTGTCTCCAAGCCTGACTGCGTGTCACTGCATGCACACAAGGTACTGCATTATCAAAATCATTCCCTATCAGGGCATTTACAGGGATATCTTCAAACATACCTACTTGCTTGCTTTCTTTAACTCTCTCCCAGTCAAGGTGAATCCTAACCAAAGGTATTTGGAATGGGGTCCCTCTTAAAGTTCTGAATGGAGTAGACTGCTCAAGCAAATAGTGCTCCTCTTTAACCATTGCAGGCTTCACAATGGTTAGGTCAGAGGCTGTCTTTCTTATCAGTGGCCTATTTCCCATCTACTAAGATAGGATATAACCTCTTGTGGCAGTTTGGTACCCTTATCTCCAGAAAACTTATCACTGGCATTCTGTCATTTCCACTTGTTGGCCTCCTCGCCTTTTGTTCCCCACCTTGTCACTGTGGACATCTACATGCTACATGACCCCACTGGTTTCATTTAAAACATTTACCCCTTGATCATGGCTGTGTACCAGAACTAGTGGCTTACCCTGTTATTGGCGGACTCTGTTGGGGCAGTTTAGGCTCCCACCATGGGTTCCCTTAGACCCATGTGCAGCACTGGGTATCCCTTTCCTGTGGAGTGAAGACCAGCTTGCTAGGTATAGGTTTCCCTTTTTCCCCAACTCATCTGCGGTGTTACATTCTCTATCTGCCAATCAGATTCTCATGTCCTCAGGCAAAGTGCTAAGGGCTTGTTCCCTCACCAAAAGGTCTGTCAGCCCTTCAAAGGTCGTGACATGACAACCGCTCACCCACCTATGAAAATAAGTGCTTAACTCAGCAACATATGCGCATGGAGCCCCAATAAGTGCACGCTCACCTTCTGTTAACAACTGGAAGAAAACGCTTCTCACCGCTGTATGTAAAAAATATCTCCGTTTATTTCCAACAAGGAATAAAAGACAAATGTCCCAGTAAATATCCACAAAAGAATGAAACAGTTGTTGAGTGCTTTCACCCGCAAATACGAGCTTCCTCAGAACAATGAATAGCAGTTGAAAACGTCTTAAATAATTTATTTGGCGCCAAAAGGTGTTTTGAAAAATTTGAAAATTTAAAGGTACATAACCCTATTGGTATGCCCACTATGAATCACTAACCCGCATTCATTCAAATTACTGTGATAATAAAAATGCAAATATATCTGATCATGAATTCTAAGAGCAGATAAATAGGTAATTATATTACAGTCATATACCTTCTAAGAAGGTTATGAATGTTAATTTTTTCATCACCACCATATAACTTACAATATATTGATTACGCATCGTAATCAAAATTATACAAGTTCCTCGGTTGTAAGATAATAATTGTATCTATAAACTGCTTGTTTAAAAAATTCTTATCCAAAACATACTATAAGATGAATCTTTAAGTGATGTGTGATTCATACTATCTGATCAACCTTGGCCAGCGATACTCCCCTATGTACATAGTCTACTTTAAAAACGTTCGCCTCATCATAAAATTTAAGACAATAAAAAAATGATAAATCAAATATTGTCACTACATGAATATAAATTTACCCAACCCAAGTGGTTTAAAAGTCATCATATTTTGTATGATTGTATATAATCGAATATAACCTAGTTCAGTAAGCATTTGTATGTACTAGTGTATGCTGTTGATCTATCAACTACAGCATACTGTTTTTATAATTTTTATAATTAACTGGTTTGAAAACAAACCGGGACTGTGTCAGGGTTACCCAACATTTACTGTTGCTCCTATAATGAATATATTTAGAACTCCAACATACTGCTCTTCAGCTGCACTTGTAGTAGATAAATGCAGATAATCAAATAATGTCTCCCGATCCATAGTTCCTGTACCGTCGCTCTTATTAATGTGACCTGTAAGGGGTATGTGTTGATGTTTACAACCTAACTGTGGAAAGCCTATACTCTACTAAGGTCTGATGAAATATGTTAAACCCACCAGTCAAATTCAGCCCGCGTACCGAAGATATGTGCGTGCGACCTATTGACGACCTATAATAAAGAACTAAAATCGAAAAGATCTGAAAAATGAGAAGTCAATCATTAAATAAATTAGACTACATAAATAACTATTGTAATAAAGACCCAACACATCTAGAAAAGAGGGATGAGTTGTGTCCTCTTAAAAATGTAGTGACAATATTTGATTTATCATTTTAGAAGGTATATGATTGTAATATAATTACCTATTTATCTGTTCTTAGAATTCATGATCAGATATATTTGCAGTAATTTGAATGAATGCGGGTTAGTGATTCATAGTGGGCATACCAATAGGGTTATGTACCTTTAAATTTTCAAATTTTTCAAAACACCATTTGGCGCCAAATAAATTATTTAAGACGTTTTCAACTGCTATTCATTGTTCTGAGGAAGCCTGTATTTGCGGGTGAAAGCGCTCAACTGTTTCATTCTTTTGTGGATATTTACTGGGACATTTGTCTTTTATTCCTTATTGGGGCTCCATGCGCATTTGTTATCAGTACACCTTTGGAATTATTCAGTAACTCAGCCACATAATCACACACACATTCATCTGCCTTGCGTCTATGCTCATGAAACTTTTTTCTATAAGCTTCAGGTGTTAACTTAAAACACTCTAATAACAATTTTAGCTGTATTATAATTTAAGGAATCTGTATCAAACTATTTAGAAACAGCAGTTAGAGCTTTTTTATGGAGTAAGGGGGTCAGGAACAGTACCCAGACCCCTTGGTCAACATTATCCTGTTTACATACCCTTTCAAAAATATGAATAAAACTGTCAAAATTATCATCCTCTGTATATTGTGGAAGAAATGTACTGGCCTTTTTTGCTTCTGGGGTTCAGTTATTCCCATCCCCATTACCTACACGACCCTGTCGAAGAGTCCGCATTTCCTTTTCATGTTGCTTCTGCCTCTCATTTTCCTCAGCTTCTAGACATCTCAGTCTGTCTGCTAATTCTAATGCCATCTGTTTCTCCTTTTCTTCAGCCTCCAAATGCTGCAGTTTCTCTGCTGACTCTAGTTGCAACCATCTGGCCTCCAGTTCAAGTCTCTTTAACTCCAGGCAGATTTTTAAGTCCTCTGAGCAAAGCTGAACTGTCCATTTTTTGAGAGCTGTACATCCCCAAGGCCAGTCTGGTTGTCCTCCTGGTTACTGGTCTGTGATGCAGCTGTGAGTAAGGCTGCAATAATTTCTGCTTTAGTCAGGTTGGCATGCACCAGTCCTTTGGCTTTCAGATCTTAGCCACCTGGCTACTTGCCACCTTGCCATAATCCTCTGCTGACATTCTTGCCTGCTCTCCCTGACTAACTAAGCAAACAAAAAATAAATAAAGCTATTGTGATATGAACCTCTGAATGCCTACTGTGTGGCTGCTTGAGAATAAAAGCAGTTTCTTTAGTGACCACTGTTTACAGGCTACAGTAATTCAATATCCACACCACTGAATCCCAATATGTGATGTGGTGTTCCCACCACTGTCAGGAAATGTGATGTGGATATCCCACCACTGCCAACCAAATCTGACAACTCTGCACTGGACCAGTAATCAAGGAGCCTCAATCATCACCACTGGCAACAGTGGGGGATGTTCACTGAGAGGATGACAAGTATACACACACAGTATTTCCAGATTTAGCTCTCTGCATCAAGTGCAATTTCCCTTAAGAGCACACAGAAACCACAGTCAGCCCAGGGCTGGTTTCTCCCTCTTCCTCCAGATCTCCAGTAAGACTCCCCACTGGCACAGCTATAGAGTTGAGATCTCTGTGACCAAGGCAAGAACTCCAGCACCCTCTCTGTCTAACAAGTGCTTTATGTCCCTGCTCAAGTAGCTGACAAACACATTCTTTGAAGTTTGATTTATTTACACACACACACACACACACACACACACACACACACACACACACACGTGAAAGGCTGGCACAGGTTTATTAGCTATGCCCCCTTCTGCCTAGACTATAAGGTAGTTTTTCATTGCCACCAGTCACTCTTATCAGCTACTTTAAGGGCCTTAAGAAGGGTGTCAAATCTTACTATGTAATATCAATACTAATACAAATGGTAGTTTGACCAAGAGCAAAACTGTTAGGAGTGCCCCACACAGTGTCACCAAATAAATATGCAAATACTCTCAAAACTTAAAAATCTCTTCACAGATCAGCCACAATTAAAGGTTTATATATATTTAATAATAAATAATAAAAGAACAAGAGAATACTAAATATATATTCACAGTGATATCAGAGTTCAAAACTACAGGAAATATTTAAAGTAACATTGCAGTACAGACTCACACAAATAAATAAAAATAAAATCTAAACTAAGCTTTGCTATATTCCTGACTCTATCTAAGAGAGTTATACTGTTCCCTAGAAACTTACTTCATTACAGCAAGGCAGATGTGGTGAATGGTTCTTGTTGTCAGGTCCAACACAGAATGCAGAATGCTCTGTCTCACTAAGAGATTTCTCAGATTAACATCTAAAATATTACTGCTGGGGTAGCTTGTGGAATGACATAATTTCTGGTCATCTGACTTTGTGTTCCCAGAATAAAACATTCATTGCTAGACGCTGGCAGCATTTAGCATCTACCTATAAAATACAGAAAAGGGCTTTTCCTCAGATCTTTGGCAGATGCTGGGAGTCAAAAAACAATTGCATTCCTTCATGCTTCAAAAGTAGCAATTAGTTCACTCCAAGGACAATACAGAAATCTTCCTATTACACACCTTGTGCCTCTAGCTGCAATGAACATTTGAGAGATACCCTCTGTATTGCATCCTGTAAAGTAATTTAATTTCAGATGTTTTTCTAAAGTTAGCTGGACTGAGGTTAACCCTGTAGTTTCCTCTGTTAAGCATATACATTTAAACAGTTACAATAGTGCAGGTACATTTCTGCTCTCTTCCAGCAAGGTGACTGTGGTTACATTTCAAACACAGCACTCTACAACTACCTTTCAACACACACGTCTGTATAAGCAGTTTGATATATATATGGCATACAGTTCTAATACATTTGTAACACAAGCATCTTGTATAAATAATTTCAATATTCACCATATAATTATTTACAAAATTCCAGCAAGCTGTGCTATAGCATCTCCTTTCATCACAGCCATCGAATGTTATGTCTTTCAGCTTTTTCCCGGTTAGGGGTCACCACAGCGGAACTCCGGTCCGCTAATGATTGGCAGTAGATTTTTACGTGCCGAGTTGCCAGCTCTGATGCACAACCTTCAACGAAGGTACACCCATTCACGCATGTCTCCACACAGAAGACGCTCTAGCTGAGAATCAAACGGGACAACATCTTACTGTGAGGCAACAACGCTACCACAGCACCACCAAAAACAAGGTGAATACCTCAGAACAGGAAAAAGCTAAGCTGGCAGCAAACACTGTCATCTTGGCATATTGCAAAGTGGATAGAAAAGGTGCAACTTTGCTTTTTACAATCCATCTGCACATGGTGCAGATGTGTATGAAAAGGTGACTATGAACCACATAAAGGCAGGAGGAAGGACCTCCTAGTTTACATAAGGTAGTTGAGATTTTTCACATATTATTGATTTACAGCTCATTATACCTTAATTTGCATACTGTTTTCTCAGACTGATTTAAATAGCTGCAGTTCGTGGCATCTGATATCTCTGAATCAAGTCTTAGTTGCACTTAAGGTGCAACCAGTTCAAATTCCTGCTTGTCCTAGAGTAATAACTATGACTACCACCCTTATGCTGTGTGCAGAAGTAAGAGTTTAAAGCACATTGTCAAAGTAAGAAGGGTCCCTGCCTGTTAACTTATTGCTTCCTATATGAGCGTACATGAAATGCAAGTTCCTGTGTAGCCAAGAGCATACTCATCTTAACAGGAGAGGTCCTTGTACTACTAGGATGTATGATTCAACGTATTCTTTCTAAATTAGTGGTACAGATACATGTCTCAATCTACAGCATGTGTGTGCCATTGTATGTCCTGTCTAATTTTACTTGTTTAAAAGTAATACTTTACACTTGAAAATTTTCTGAAAAACTGTTTGCATTAGGGCCATTACAGCCTCTCGTATTTGTGATTTTTTTTCTGTTTTGCAAGCAGAGTCTTGTGGTTAGTCATCGAAGTGCATTTTAGACTCAGTTGCTATTTCAACCCAAAACAACATACAGAAAAAAATCAGAACTACTCTTAGCTTAAATGATGGCCTATCGTGGTTGGCTGTCTCCCCAATGATGAGGAATAAATGAGCCAAAAGCTAAAGAAGTTGTCTGGTGGTTGTCAGGCAGCTGAGATAAAGAGAACAAAAACTCATCTATTTCATAATACCAATTTAGGGGTCACACAGAAACACAGGATTGGATATTTAAATATTCCCTCCTTACAAAGTATGTAGAACCTTGCATTTGAAATAAAGGAGGAAAAGATGGTGAGGTGAGGCCTGCCATCCCCACAAAAATGCTTAATATTACTTTTTTGTCCATATGAGTTCAAAATATATCTGATTTGCACTTTATGAAATTTTGCACAAGTATATTTTATACTTCCCCCATGGGTGCAACACAGCCATAGGCAAGCATCAACAAAAGTGGAACTGCCAAAACGTTACATTGCATCATCTGACAGACCAGCAGCTACTGGAATGTGTTTAATTAGACAGTGATATTACAGGGGCGATAGTTAAACTCTGTGGCTCACAAACTGGAACTGAAGGAATGTGTAGATTTCCCATACCATTTGATACCATCATATCTAAGGGTCTGTTACCATTCTACCTAGAGGGATCTTTCAGAGACAAACTGAGAATCTCACAGGCATTGGCCAGAAAAATACTCATGATGGTCTTCGGTAAATTATTCCTACATGTGGACAAGCTCATCTTTTGTAGGGAAGCTTGTCCCCTGGAACCCTCCCACAAGGGAAGCCTCCAATGCATGTTTTTATCACCTACTTACCCAAAGTACCGGGAGTTAAACAGTGCACAAATATGGTAAGGGTGTCCTGCCTGGTATCCACAGACAACATTACAAAAACAGAGAGGTCAATAGGGAATGATTACTTCCAGTGTGGGTTGGGGTATGGTAATATTCTGAATATGGCATGTCCAGACTGTTCACAGCAATGGTCATCCTATGTGGCCACCATGGGTATGCACTCCCAACCATAGGCCATACTGTACTGATGGTGACACTGGCTAACATCTGCATCTGTGCATCCCCTGGGATGGCAGGTCTAGAGGAGGCTACAGTGTCAACCCAAATGATGGGTGTAGGGCCACCTGGGAGAAAGACAAACATTGTCAATATGTTCTGGGATGTGACTCAATGTATATGTGATGTTATCATTTTCAGACATTACATAGTTGCTGACCACAGCCTGTTGTCCTGGTTTGGCCTCTACTGGTGGTGTTACAGCATGAAGTGACAGTGGGACAATAGGTAGCACACTCACCTTTGGTGCAGAAGACTGTGGGTTCTAGTCTGACACCAAGGAGATGGATCACTGACACTGCAGTGCAGCATAAAGGGTGGTGCTGCACTACTGAGCATGTCACCCTTCAGATAAGATGTTAAACCAAGGCCTCATCTGCCTGATTTGGTCGTAACTCAGGTGGGTCTAAAAGATCCCATGGCACCTATTAAAAAGAATAGGGGTTCTTTAAAACATTTATAATACTATTTACAAACTTACATATTTACAATGTATACAGTGTACAATTTTCCATTCCTTTCCATTATTACTGTCATGCAATCATAATTATCTTAATTTTACGTATTGTGTTAAACATCTATATTCATTAGCCTTATTTGACCCCCATTCCTTTTTCCAGAACCACCATCTATTTATTCTTAAAATTACTGGCAGTCTCCATTTACCATTGAACATGATTTCATGTATCCTTTCATTCCAAATGGTCCACACAATGTAAACTAATATTTTATCTATTTTACTAACATATTCCTTATTTTTATGGCTATAATAACCACACATAATAATATCCATATTTATTTAATTTACTTCCTTTATATTTCCAAAGTTTTTTTCACATAATTTTTCCAACAATTTCACAATCCTTATACATAGTAAGAAACAATGTGCTGTAGTTTCTTCTTTACCACAATACAGTGGATATAAAAAGTTTACACACCCCTGTTAAAATGGCAGGTTTTCTGATATAAAAAAATGAGACCACAATAAATCATTTCAAAACTTTTCCCACCTTTTAATGTGACCTGTAACCTGTACAATTCAACTGAAAAACAAATAAACCTGTTTGGGGAAAATATAAAAAATAAAAAACATACAATAAGCTGGTTGCATAAGTGTGCACACTCTTAAACTAATACTTTGTTGAAGCACATTTTGATTTAATTACAGCATTCAGTCTTCTTGGGTACACACCTGCCATCAATTAAAGAGACTCTGATTAACCCCAAATAAAGTTCAGCTGTCCTAGTAGGATTTTCCTGACATGTACTCAGTTGTCTGCTACAGCAAAAGCCATGGTTCGCAGACAGCTTAAAAAGCATCAAAGGGATCTCATTGTTGAAAGGTATCAGTCAGTAGAAGGGTACAAAAAATTTCCACAGCATTGGATATACCATGGAACACAGTGAAGACAGTCATCAAAAAGTGTAGAAAATATGGGACAACAGTGACTTTGCAAAGAAATGGATGTCCCTCCAAAATTGATGAAAAGACAAGACAAAACCTGGTCAGGGAGGCTGCCAAGAGACCTACAGCAACACTGAAGGAGCTGCAGAAATTTATGGCAAGTACTGGTTGTGTACTACATGTGACAACAATCTCCAGTATTCCCCATATGTCTGGGCTATGGGGTAGGGTTGCAAGAAAACATCCAGGTCCAGCTTAAATTTGCAAAACAATATATTAAGTGTCCCAAAAGCATATGGGAAAATGTGCTATGGTCTGATGAAACCAAGGTTGAACTTTTTGGCCACAATTCCAAAAGGTACGTTTGGCTCAAAAACAACAGTTTGTATCACCAAAAGAACACCATCCCCACAGTGAACCATGGTGGTGGCAGTATTATGCTTTGGGGTTGCTTTTTCAGCTGGAACTGGGGCTTTAGTCAAGGTGGAGGGAATTATGAACAGTTTCAAATACCAATCACTTTTGGCCCAAAACCTTCAGGCATCTGCTAGAAAGCTGAATATGAAGAGGAATTTCACCTTTCAACATGACAATGACCCCAAGCATACATCCAAATCAACAAAAGAATGGATTCATCAGAAGAAAATTTAAGTTTTAGAATGGCCCAGGCAGAGCCCAGACCTAAAGCCAATAGAAAATCTGTGGGGTGACCTGAAGAGGGCTGTGCACAAGAGATGCCCTCTCAATCTGACAGAGCACTTTTGCAAGGAAGAGTGGGCAAATATTGCCAAGTCAAGATGTGCCATGCTGATAGACTCCCACCCAAGAAGACTGAATGCTATAATTAAATCAAAAGGTGCTTCAACAAAGTATTAGTTTAAGGGGGTGCACACTTATGCAACCAGCTTATTGTACATTTTCTATTTTTTATATTTTTTCCCCCTAACAGATTTTTTTAATTGAATTGTACAGGTTATAGGTCACATTAAAGGTGGGAAAAGTTTTGAAATGATTTATTGTGGTCTCATTTTTTTGGGTCTATATTTGAAGACCAAAAGTTTAAAATCACGAACACTCTAAAGAGTGAAAATGCTGGACCTCAAAATCATTATTGGGGGGTGCACTGCAGTGAGGAAAGGATAAATATTCCAGTCTTCACTGTACTGTGATCTCAAAAAAAGTACTTTGAGTTCAGGCATTTTCGCTCTTTAGAGAGTTCATGATTTTAAACTTTCAGTCTTCTAATATAGACCCCATTTTTTATATCACAAAAACCTGGCATTTTAACAGGGTTGTGTAAACTTTTGATATCCACTGTATGTACAAACTGTACTGGTAATTTATTAATCACTAATCACCATAAAAAAATCTTGACAGTCCACTTGCTTATTAGACCATGATTTTCGTACTTTTATAGCTTTAACTTTTTCATTCACTAGTTCAGCCCAAGGACTAACATAATGATATTATATTATAATATTTTATACCACACTTCCTTGTCATTTTCAGTTTTAGCAATTTTTTGTTTTCTGTAAAATATTTTTTCTTTTCTTCATTTATGCATTCTTTTTCTCTTTTTTTCTTTTTTTTCTCTTTTGATTTTTTTTTAACATATCCCAATGCTGCTCATATTTATACTTTAGTAAATTTACTAATAACATCTCACTTTTATCATTTATCCAAATAAAACTTTATACAAATTCAAAGAAGCAGCATAAACAATTGGGTTTATTAATCCTAAACCTCCATCTTCCTTATCCATATATAAGACTCCTCTCTTCACTGGATTATTGGCAACCTATAGACGGTTGTTAAATATGCAGTATTTTACAGTATAACTGAATTAACCAAATAAACCTTTTATTAAACTATAGCTTGCATGTTTTTGAAAAACAACAAAGTTTCTTTATTTCATCTATTATCCTATTTCATTGTTGCTCACTTACATTTTACCCCAAATCGTATTCTTAATGCAGAGATTTCTTTCATTGAAAAAAATATCCCCTATCTGTATTATATTACCCAATCATTTGCATTTTTATTTATTTAAAGTTATGCCTATTACATTTAAACATTGATGTACATAAATATAACATATTTCATTCAAACTTTGTTTCTTATTAGCAGTGTGATATCTGCATAATTAAACAAAACTGTATTTTTTATCCCTTAATTAGTAATATAAGTAACACATTTCATATGCAAATTTGCATCTCTAACTAATACATTCATAACTAATTCAAATAGTATGCTACTCATAGGACATCCTGGACGTATGCCATTCTTCATATCTATTTCTTTACTTGTCCATTCATTCATTAATTCACTAAAATCCATGTTGTACTATATGTATCATTTACGTCTCCCATTGTGATCTTGGTTTCAGCTGTCCTGTTTGTAATATCATCCACAATTTCCCTTACTATTAATAACAATTCCTGTTTCTTTTCCTCTTAAAAAAAAAAAAAAATATATATATATATATATATATATATATATATATATATAATATATTTCCATAAAAGTCTTATAATCTGGATTGTTCAAAACCATAGGTCTCAAATTTTCAATTGTATCTTTATTTTCCTTTTGCCATACAAATGTTAAGTATACCACTGCATAATTCTTCATATATAAAACCTTCATTTAATCACTCATTCATAACTTTTAAAAAGTGTTTTTTTTTTCTGCCAGTCCATAAAACTCTTATAAAATTGGTATCCTATTCCATCTGGTCTTGAAACTGACTGTAAATTAACTTGTTCAAGTTCTTTATCTATTTCATATAAGAAGATCTCATTTTCTAATTCTTTTTCTTGTTCTGTTAATTTTAACATGCAATTCTTTTTACATAGTTTCTTTGTATCTTGAAACATTTTCTTTACATAATTTATTACAATAGTCATAATTTGTTCTCTATCATCTTTCATGTCTCTCATTATACTAGTATTCTCTTTAACTGTGCTAGTCAAATAAGCTGATATATCTTCTCTTTTACCTTGTAAGTAATATATTTTTAAGTAATAATTATTTAATTTTGTCTTGATTCTTTTTATAAATTATCCATTCTTTCACAAAATGTCCTCTATCATTTCTTTCCAAATCCTTTAAAGCATCTATACACATTGTTTTATCAGTTGTTTTTTTTTTTCATTTTTCTTAAATCGCACTGCCATTCTAAAAAAAAAAATATTTTAGGGTTTTCTTTTAAACCTAGTCACCACTCTAAGACAGTCTTGTGGAAATGTGATCGTTCCATAATTACATACTTATTTTCTTTCAATTTTCATCCCATTTTATTTTATTCATTTTTCCAATCTGATATAGTAATTATTTTCCTATATCTCTATCCATAAGGCTGAACAGTCTGAAAAACTTGTTACAAGTGTCTCTCCCTCAGCTATATTTAAACCTTGTGATACAATAAATAATCTATTTCAGTCTTAAATACACTATATGTCTGTAAATTATTATTCCAAATATTTAAATTGCCACATTTCATAACTTCAAAAATGTTCTTATCATTTCCTCTTCTTAGCTTTCCTCTTACATTGCAATTAAAATCTCCCATTAATATTATATTTATATTTTCTACATAATACAAACTTTTATGAAATAAATTGTTCCTTTCTTTATTGTAACATTGGCATACAATGCTATAATTCTATACACTTGATTAACTATTGTAGATCTCAGATGGCATAATCTTGATATTATCAATGCTATATTCAGTATTTTCACTGACTTCCTACAAAGTGCAACTATGCCAGAACACAGTTCTTTTCCTAGGTTCCATATTGTATCTCCTCCCCAAAGTTTCTTTGTTTGCAATATCTTCTCTTGTGTCACAAATCTTACATCTTCTAATATTATTACATCAACATCACACTTACTACATCAATTTAGGATGCATATTTTTCTACTTATATTTTAATACTATTTACATTTACTGAAATAACTCAGAAATTGTCATATCTATGTTGAGCTTAACAGAAATTATGTGAATTTAAAGTATTTATCTCATTTGCATTATACATTTCTTTTCTTTTTCTCTTTTATGCTTATCCCTTTAAACATTTTTTTCCTGTCTTACTCTTTTGCCAATAGAATTCTTTTTACCTTTCACTATTTTCCAGTTTATATCATCCTCAGCAGTTATTTCAGAACCTATAATACTGTCTGTTTCATTTTTTTTTCTTTATCCTTATCTTCTTTTTACCCTAATCTTACTTTCTTACTTCCTCTTTATCTTCTATTGGGATTGTTTCTTCTCTCCATATACTGTCCGCACTTTTGTAATGTTTTTCATCCTTTTTCTCTAGATTACAATCCATCCATAAATGCCCAATCCAATTTTGTTGCATTTATAACATTTCAATTCACGTTTTTTGAATCAAGACCAGTTTCCCCACAAATATAACATCTCCACTTCTCACAGTTACTTATCCAATGATCATCTTTTTCAAAGCAAAAACATGTTTTAGGTTCTCACCAATATTTTACAACACCCCATTACCTTCTACATTGATCATTTTAGGGTTATGAACATTTTTTTTGTTTCTCTATTTTCAGTACAACATGACAGCCCATCCACCAGTCCATAATCCTCTGTTATCATACACTTTGCTAATGCCCATAAATGTCTGTGAACATGCATTTTCTTTTTTGTTTGTCTGAGACATGCTTTCAACGCATAGGAGTTCCATAGATTACAGTACTTTTTCTTTTCATACTCCCCAAAATTAACTTGCCATAACAGAACCAGTCTCAAATATAATGTCACAAAATGTCTCCTTATGAATAAGATTAAAAGCTCTTACCTCATGAGCCTTCACTCCCAATGGGACCATTAAATTATCCCAAATGTACAGCTGTCTATTTCTTTTTCTTCTGAATTCTTACCACAAATCTCCTTTGATTGCTGACATTTCCTTTCCTCTCTTCATCTCTTATCACTTTCTTGCAGTTTCCTTAACAGTCTTGGCACATGATTTCTTTTTCTGGCAATCTTCTTTTAAAAATGGCTTCTGATTCCTCTGATTGGATTTTATCTATAATTTCACCCCGTGAAACATCTTTTCCACTATCCTGCTCTCTCCCTCTGCAACAGCAATTCACCTAAAATATCACTATGCAACCCTCCTGACTTGTAATAAAACATCCATCATTGTTTTAAACATTTTCTTCTGGTGAAACAAACACATTTTGCTGAAACAGCTCCTCAGAATCCTGTAAAGCCTCAAAAACAACACCAGTGTTTGCCTCTGTGCTATCCACCAACTTGGATCTTTTTCAGCATAATTCTCCCAGCTGCCAATGCACTAGGATCAGAACAAACACTCTCCTAACAAGCAGGGAAAGTTCCACGATGCCCTGGGAAAATTTCAGCTAGTAGTATAAATACCACATTGGGTCTCCCCTAAAAAGGCTTCTAGCCTTGTGGGACTAACCCAGTCAACAAAGAATAGATAAATACATAAATAAATAGAATAAAATCAGAATGATACTGCCCATCTAGCAGACCATGATGCCCTGTGATGTTCATGAAAAAAACAGGTGGATGCATGCTGGCAATTATAGGATGTGCATCTTTGTTGGTGGTCCTCTTAGTCTGGATACCATATGTATCTATGGAACACATAGACAGAAGTCAGTGGGCATTCTCTGACATCAGGCTGGTCAGAATTGCTGCATAGTACAGCTACTAACCTGGCTCATCTCCATCTGAGACACACACTGTCTGGCCACTCCTAGAATCCTTCTCCACCCCTCCCAATATGATACCTGTTCCCTTGTTCCATGAGGTTTGCCTTATCATGACATTTCATGCTTCTGACACTGCAGTGCTGTGCAGTTCTTCCTACCCATGGCACTAACATCATGAACTACAGAGTTCCACATGTGGTCTTGTGAATGTTGGTGAGTGTCCCATCTCTCAAACAATAGCAGGTCTTTATTATTTGTAGGACTGAATTTGCCATTCATTGCCTTTGGTGGGCATGTGTACATCTAAGAGGAGAGACAACCATTTTAGTGAGTAGCAGTGTGGGTACAGTAAGGTACCAATGTCTCACATATGTTGGCCTAGCTAATCAGCACAAGATGGGGTCAGACAGGGCTAGGCAGATGAGGGAGGCCTCAGATATACTGGATACTGGGGAATCCAATTGGTTAACAAGATTTGCAGTGGTAGGACCTGACCTGTGCAAGGTTATGACTGTGGCTTGTAAAATATAGGATTCAACTGGGAGCTATAGGAGATGGGGGCTTGCATAACAGCAGACATAGTGTCTCAGTGAGGAGTACAGGTTGCACAGTATGCAGGGATGTTATGCCATACGTAGTGTGCGAATGTCCCCAGCAGGTGTACTCATGGCAGATGGGCATGCCACATGAAGGGCAGACAGCAAGGGGAGAGCAGTCCTTAGGTACATCACAGCTTCCCATATCAGGACATTAAAATATCAAGGTCTAGACCAGTAATGCAGCCCTATATCCAACAGTGTTACCAGTGCCTGTTTCCAAACACATGCACACAGATATAATACAGACCAGACAGATTATAAGGGTGAGGTGGTGGCAGTCCTGTTGCAGCAGGCTGCCATTCCCCAGACATAGCTGCAGCTCTACAGATGTGTAACCTACATATGGTATAGCTGCGGGTGTGTGTTGCAGGCAACTACAGCACTGAACACTAGTGTTACCATACATACACTACAGTTACATTGAATTGTACACAAGATAGTTTGCATATAAATATAACATTGCTGCAATACCCCTTACCACAGTACTACAGACCACTGTGTACTGTGCATCTCTACACAGCCCAGCAGAGATGCACAGTACTATAGACCACTGTGTACTGTGCATCTCTGCTGGGCTCTGTATTGTGGAATAGCTGCTTCTGTGCTGTCAGATGATGTTTCAAACAGCTTAGATAAGTTGACTGCTGCTGCTTCCTTGTTGCTTGTTTTGGCATTAAATGTGGTGGATTGGTTGTAACAGACATTAATATATGGCAGTTACCACTGTATATATGTTAATACATTGCACTGCATTACACTGCCAAGGTGCACCATTAGCAATTTAAAGTCCAGAGTAGAGTAAAGAGTAGGGTGTGATTCTCAAGCAGACATTTTGAACTCCTGTACATTCAAGATGATGGCTACCATTGCTACTTCCTAGTAGAGAGCAATTGTCTAGGGTTTTAAGGACAGCTTTTTCATAGGTTCATAGGTTGGTACTAGGCTTTCGGCCCTAGGGTCTATACAAGCCTAGCCATAACAACTCCCTGGCTATTTCTTCCCACACCATTTACTTCTTGGACCCCTGTCTAGCAGGGCGGCTGACGTGATCCCTGGGGTGAATTTCCTTTCTCCCATCCAATTGTCAAAGTTCCTTTTGAAGAGGGCCAAAGAGGCACTCTGCCTGATATGTATGGGCAGTCTATTCCAGAGTCTGGGGAGTCTCTGGGTCAGGAACCTATCCCTCCAGCATGTTTTGTTTATTGTGATGACAAGGTTTAGATCCCTGGAGCATGTGGCTCTGAGGGTTTGGGATTTCTTTAACTGTAGCATGTCCAACAGCTCTGAGTTTGACGTGGCCTTGTATGTTAAGCAGAGATTGCCTCTGAGTAGACGATATGTGACAGAGTATAGCTGAAGTTTTTTAAGGCAATCAGCATAGGGCATCTGCTTTGGGCCTGTGATTCTTTTAGTGAGGTATTTCTGCGGCCTTTCCAGTTGTTGCAGGTGTCTTGAGAGGAACATACCAAATGGGGCATTGTATTCTATAATGGGTCTAATGAAGGACGAGTACAGTGGGACAATGACCTCCTTTTTTCTGGACAAAAAGCCCTTGGTGATGAAGTGTGCCACATAGAACGATTTCCTGACTGTTGTGGTGATGTAGTTATCAAAGGTGAGACCACTGTCGACCTGTGTCCCTAAATCTCTTTTCACACTTTTGGTGTTTAGTGTACTGCCACC
Source organism: Protopterus annectens (assembly GCF_019279795.1). Classification (NCBI taxonomy): domain Eukaryota; kingdom Metazoa; phylum Chordata; order Ceratodontiformes; family Protopteridae; genus Protopterus; species Protopterus annectens. Next base: position 164,443,974 of record NC_056750.1, on the reverse strand, counting down.
TATGTGGTAATTCATGGGTACATGTTTTTTCCCAAAGGGGATAACTATACATTTGTTCACATTGATCTTGAGCCCATGGCTCTGGCACCAAGCATCTGTTTCTGTAAGGCCCTTTTGTAGACTATCCACATCAGTTGGAGATTCAGTAATGGCTCCCAGTTTGCAGTCATCTGTGAACTTTGTTAGTCAAAGTCCCTTAGTATTGGCCTGTACTTCAGAGAAGTAGACTCCAAACAAGAGTGGTCCCAGGACTGAACCCTGAGGTACTCCACTTGTCACTTGTCTGGAGCTGGATTTGGAGTCAGCTACTTTTACAGTGTGGGTTCTGTCAGTAAGCCAGTTGGCAACCCATCAAGTGATGTAGGGATTAATGCCCAGCTTAGTAAGTTTATCTATGATTCCAGAGTGGGGGATGGTGTCAAAGGCCTTGTCGAGGTCCAGATAGGCTGTGTGGACTGCCTTACCCTCATCCATGGCTCTGGAGACTGATTCGAAGAAGTCAGTCAGGTTCAGGAGACAAGATTTGCCCTTCACGAACCCAAACAGGGTGGGGTCCTGTGTTTGAAAGTTGCCAATGTCTTTGTTTATAAAGTTCCATGATAATACGTTCCATGGCCTTGCAGATCAGGCTCGTCAGACTGATGGGGTGGTAGTTCCCGGGATCCAAGGTGGATCCCCCCTTGTGGAGTGGGATAACTGTAGCTGTGTGCCACTCAGTGGGCACAAAGCCTGAGGTGAGGCTATGATTAAATATGACACTTAGGTGATGTGCCAGTTCATTTTGTAGTTCATGTAGTACACAGCCCGGGATGTCATCTGGCCCCATGGAGGCTGTATTCTCCCACAAAGGCAGTCAGGGGCCTACTGTAAGGTCCTTACACAGTTATGCAAGCCCATTCTGTAAGGTGAATGCCTGGTTCAGCTTGGCAGGCCAGCTGTTCAATGCAACTGGCATAATGTCATACTTGTAAACAGCACTAGTATCATGACCTGTATAGCAGCCATACTGTGAATTTCCAGGCATGGGAAGCATAAGTAAGAGAGGAATCCCTAAATTATATAAAAATCAATATTTCTTGTATAGATCATACTCTAGTTAAAGACCTGTTTTCTGCTTTTCACCATTCTCTTCCAGCTAAGAGCTTTACTCTTATAGATCCCATGATATAATAGATTGTGTATGCTGTTGTTGGCAGCTATATGTAGTTATAGCACTACACTGCTTTGTAGGGCAGGGCATATAGCAGTGCCTCTTAGGGGTTGGGGCCACCATTTTATGTTTCTGTTTCATTTCACGTTCCTATGGTACTGCAGTTGGTGCTCCATTACAGATATATTTGGTGGTGTAAATTTCATGATGCAGATGGCACATTCAAATGATTGAGTAGTATCTGACGTAAGCTGTGGCCATTAACTCAGGTTTCTGCTTGTTTACTTATATGTTATCTCTGTACCTTTGCACTGTAATCTGCATCTCCATCACACCTGCATGTGATGTGTGATGGCTTGTACATCCTGTTTCTCTTTCTGCACATCCAGTGAAAAAAATTGCTACTGGCTGCCACAGGAGGCAGCAGAAACTATTGGCACAGTAGAGTTAGTGGTGTCATTTTTTCACACCTGTACTATGTATGGTATATCAGCTTTGGATCCTCCTCACTAAGGGCATCACACCTGTACTATGTATGGTACCACAGCCTTGGGTCCTCCTCTCCAATGGCACCACACTTGTACTATACATGGTACCTCAGCTATGGATCCTCCTCACTAATGGCACTGCATGTGTACTATGTATGGCATTTCAGCTATGGATCCTCCTCACTAATGGCATCACATCTGTACTATGTATGGCATCTCAGCTACAGGTCCTCCTGTCCAATGACACCACACCTGTACACTACATAATACCTCGGCTATGGGTCCAGTCTCACTAATGACACCATACTTGTTCTATTTATGGTAACTCAGCTATGGATCCTCCTCACCAATGGCACCACACCTGTACTATTTATTGTGTCTCAGCTATTGATCCTCTTCACTAATGGCATCACATCTGTACTATGTATGGAATCTCAAGTTATGGGCCTTGGCACCACACCCATATTATACATGGTGTGAAGAAAATCAAAACACTGTAATCTGTGTTAGCATGTCTGGCAGGAGATTTGTACATATTCTCAGATTAAATTGTACTGCATGCCAGCATGCCTAATTTTGAAAATGTAAATAAGTTTTAAAATGTTGAGTATCTCCCTGTTTAGACAGAATGTTTAAATAATCTGTTAGTGTTTTGATACATTTCTAATTGCACATGTTTGTGAGGGACGCACTCTAAAGTACCGTGAAGAATCAGCTGAACAGCAGGTGATGTTATTAGAATGTTCCTGGTTGTTAGGTGATTATTTGAACAGCTGAGTGACAGGAAAAAAAATAAAATTTTCAAACAGCTGACTATTTTGTTTTATAATAAGACAGTTGAGACTGTTAAGCTGTGCAGTTAGTCAGTTACTGAGCAGTTCATAAATAGCATCTGTTAGTGAAAAGTTGGAATCAGTGGACACCCATGAAAGAGAACTTGCCAAAAACTGTAAGCCTGCCTTTGCTTTGCTGTTATGTGTTAGATTAGGGAAAATATTCTGTAGTTAGATTAGGAAAGCTTAATTATTAAGATAGAGTTTTTCTAGAATGATGTATGTCTATCCTACAGCTTAATTTTACATTTATGGTGATTTAATTCTGGTGTTTATTAAACATTATTGATTTACATTCTTGCATTCATTTTGCTTATTATTAAATGTTTTTCATTACTTTACATTGTGGCTAAAAATCTGTGTTTTTCTTTAGAGAGTAGTGTTTATACTTGTTTGCTACTCCCATGTCCCCTCAAAGGCCTGACTGCTCTGGTCATACCTATCATTTATTTTGATATTTAATTTTCATAACTGGATACCCCTTTGGAAGGGCATGAAGACACTCTGACTGGTGAGAGTATTACCATATTATTTTGGGGAGGGGACACAGCTGGAAATCTGTGTCATGCTTTCCCAAAAGTGTTTGGATGTGTGAGATTTAAATTAACTTTGAGTGTATAAATTTACTTTGTGTGTATCAGAGGTCTTAAACTGGGACACATTGCTCTGATGTGTGTAATAAGGAGTTACATTTGGGGTGGACAGAAGTATACAGTCCAGTCCCAGATTATTGAGCATGTTCCTGTGTGCTCTTAGGGGAAAATTGTGAAATATCACTCCTGTTTAAGTGACAGTCTCACACTGGAGTCAGCAGTGAGGATTGAAGCTCCTTAGTTACTGACCTAGAATAGTAAGGGATGTCACATTAATTGTTGGCAGTCCAGTAGGATATTATATGGACGTCACATTTTAATGTTGGCTGTCTCGTGTGATATAGCCGGACATCACACGTGGTATCTCAGTTGTGGGTCTAATCTCACTAATGGCACCACACCTGTTCTATTTATGGTATCTCAGCTATGGATCCTCCTTACTAATGGCACCACACCTTTACTATGTATGGTGTCTTAGCTATGGGTCCTGCAGGTCACAATGGTCCATCTAGGCTGCAGGCTGAAGTGCATGAGTGGAGGGTTTCCTTACCATTGGGAGGGTTCGGGTCCATTGCAGGCAAGAAGCCCACTCCAATTTTCTGCCCTCTCCCAGCTGTAGCATGTTGTGGAGGCATGACTGACTGAATGATGGCATTGTGGGTCAGTAAGCATCAGACCCTCCTACAGCAGGTATTGATTTTGCTGTGGTGGCTGGCCAAAGCATTCAGGCCACCAGAGGTGGATATGGCCCATGTCACTTGTCACCCTGACCTAGGACCTTCATTTACCGAATCCCACTAATTTCCCTCTAGTCAGGTCAGTCACTGAAGCACTGCCCATACCCCAGTATTTGTCTTAAAGTGTTTGGAAAATCCAAATGTTTCCATGTCTGCTCCTTTGTGTATGCATATCCTCACTTGTTCACCTGTAGAGGTCCTATGTGTATTTGTGTCCCTACTACTAACCATTTATGTTCATGTTTTTTTACCCTCCCCTCTTTCATTCTCCCTCCATATGCATAAAATGAGGATCTTTCCCTGCATAAAAATGTCTTACCTTCTCACAACCTTGCTTTACCTTAATGTTTTCTTGCTGTGTGTTCCTGTGGTTGTCATATTCCTTTTCCTATTTGCATTTAGTCCCTTTCATGAAACCAGTAGTGTCTATCTATTTGAAGTACACAGCAGTAGCCTGATACCAATTTATGTTACTCCCACTACCTGCTGTAGTTTTCACATGCGGTTTCATGAGTTTTGCACAAGACATGAGACTGTTTCATTTACTCTTCTTCATATACTCTCAGCTATCAGTCTACTTTGATTCCATTGTTTTTCTTGATCTGCCTCCTTAAAGCACAATATTCTGTCTACTTGCACACTATGTATATTCTGCACTGCAGTATATTTTCTCTATGAGAAGCAATCTGTCCACTGCTTGCAATCTATATGTATTATTCCAGGCCAGTGTCAGCAACATTTTGTTTCAGGAGACCTTAGCTTTTACAGGATGGCAAGAAATTCTTAAGTGGTCATTCATAGAAATATTTAAAAGAAAACTGAAGAGTTATGTCTCTAAATAATTAGCAGAATAAACAGCTCTATTTCTTAAGCTTCTACAGCTTACTATGCTAGCATCAATGACAATTGTTTACATCATTGTATAACATTTAATCTGATGCTATGCTACAGTTTGTAATTCGGTTGTTTTTAGTAATATTAAGGTGTATAAAGAAATCTTGCATTTTTTCCATTACAGTGCACATTATACATGGACAGAGACATTGTATTTTTCTGTCTCAATGCATGGTGTTTCACATTGTGCCCTCCAATAACACGTGGCTCATTCAGTTAAGAAAACATGAACATATGAACAAGTGACGGTGGTTAGTATTTCCACTACAGGGCAATCTTAGTGCAATTTTTTTTCTTCTTGCATCTTACCATTCTGTATGCTTTTTCTAAACAAGTCAGTTACTTAAAGAATCCAAACACACAATGTTAGGTTGTCATAAGGAACTGGTGTTAAATAGATGTACACAAAAGGAGCTACATGTGTGAATGTGTTAATCATATTTCTGTTTGGAATACTTTTTTTTGCTGCCATCTTCTGGGCAATATCATGAACTTCTGTCCATAGTTCCTCAGCCACTATATCATGGTCTAATCACTTACATTTGTTCTTCAGTACACATATTCATATGAACACTGTTGACCTCAACTCTAGTTGGCATGACAGCTTTTCCTGTTATCTTTTCATTTTAAATTTTGTGAAGAGAAGCTGATGGCCTGAGCCAACAGCAAGCCTTAAGTCAGTGATAGTGAACCAGTGACAAGCCAGCATTGATCAACACCAGAGTTACCCAAATAACTAAACAAACAAAACTATAAGAAATCTGAGACCCTGCACCACCAGAGATTAAAATGGATTCTCACCATCCATATCAGCACATCATCTGTTGGGTTCCTATCGTGAAATCGAATGTTAAGAATGCCGCATACCGGAAGGTCGAACTTGGTAGTTCGAAGGGTGAGAATGTCGAAATCGCGGAAACCCAAATTCTTTCCCAGGGAAAGAATTTGGTTGGCCGTTTCTGCGGCTTCGGCATTTTCAGACTGGGTCAAGGTAATTGTATGAACGGGTAGTGACTGATTTTAGGATTAGGGTGCGGGTCAGGTAAGTGTGCAATAGTGACGGACTTTAGGGCTATGGTGCGGGTCAGGTAAGTGTGCGATAGTGACGGACTTTAGGGTTAGGGGCAGGTCAGGTAAGTGTGCGGTAGTGACGGACTTTAGGGTTAGGGCTGGGTTAAGGATAGTGCATAGATAGTGGTGCATGTTAGGTTTAGTGTAGGTTTTGAAGGTGTTTGGTGTGATTGTGTTTTGTGTGTATTTTTTGGAACAGCAAATTTTTTCCCTGGGAAAAAAAATCACTGTTTTGAAGGTTCGATGTTGTCTAAATTCAATCTTCCAAGTTCGAACTTATGGTATTTGACATTTTGAAAGTTTGATTTTGTGATATAGACCCCATCTGTCATCATGGTAGCTGTATAGTTCAGATGACTTCTAACCACTGCACCAGATCTGTCATCATGGTACCTGTACAGTTCAGATGATTTCTAACCACTGCACCAGAAGATCTGTCATCATGGTAGCTGCACAGTTCAGATGACTTCTAACCACTGCTGTCACCATAAAATAACTCCAAACAGATATATATATATATATATATATATATATATATACACACACATATTGAGGGCCCTTGGCACACCTCTGTTGGGCAGGTATTTGTCCCCTCTGACCTAAGATAATGCTAAGACCTTTAACTGCTTTTTGCTTTGGAATGCTTACATAAATAGGTCAGCTGGTATGGCAGGACATTAGTTCCACTGCCACTGTTTTTTTTTTTTATTTTAGTGCTTTTCGCCTTTGTGCCTACCAATCACCCTCATCAGTCTTCAGCCCATTTATTCCTTCATCAGAGTTCCCAATGGAGGTGGTTTGTGCTTTCACCTGCATCCTGAAAATGAGGATATTTTATAAGGATGAGACTAACACTTTCCTTTCTAGCTGATGTGAACACCTGCATCACCACAGGGCATTCCATACCTTCTCCATATGTACGTGTGCTACCACTCATGTGCAACTGAGGGATACTCGGACAAGCACCTATTCGCATATCCTTGGTGTTGGCCATTTAGGTGCTCTGCTTACATGTTGGCAATAAGTATACTGAAAGCTACTTTCTCTTTAGGATGGGCAAGCTAGCATCAATTGTTCACTGCATTTAGGGTGTGCCTATGCAACCACAATGCAGTGTTCCATTCAGAGACACGGTAATGTGTAGTTTCTCTCTGCAGCATTACCATGCCTCAGAAACAGGTTCTCTCCATTGCAATATTTGACAAAGCCACGCTGGCCAATTAGAACTGGCAGACAGCATCTTTGTAAATTCCAGGGAATGTCTATAACTGCCTTAAAAGCCATTTTAAGCCTAGCCAATAACCCAAAGCTGGAGTCAAGCCCTGTATCTTGTGTCTATGGGGTAAAGACTTCAACCATTAAAGAAAACATATCCAAGGCTGTACAATGCAATCATCAATGAAAGCTTTCTTCAACATAATCTAAGGTTTCACCTGATGTCATGCAATAGTCTGAAAGTCACTTGGTTTTGGAAATATTAATGTACATATGGAAATACTAAACATCTTTTTAATGACGAATTTTCTACTAGCAATACTTCTAGTAGAGTATATTGTGCATGGTCAACGGCAATGCCATGGCCCGCAATAACATTAATTTCTCTCAGTTATGAAAATATGCATAACAAATGGCAATAACTTGGTTAATATATTCACTGCAGGCCATCCTACATAAACAATCAGTGTTATTTACAGCATGCCATTTCTTATGCTGTCATCTATCAAATGGTAAATTACTTATTTAAGTAAACTAACCCCCAAAAACCATCAAGAAGTGCTACAGGCATTCATTCACCCATAACCACCTTTTCCCCATTTTTGCACGAGGTTGGGGTGTCACAATCACCAAAACCATAGACGAGGGTAAGGTGGTTCACACAGCCTATCTTGACCTAGGCCAAGGCTTTCAACACCATCCCACATTCTGGAATTATAGCTAAACTCACTAAACTAGGTACAAATCCCTACGTCACAAGATGGGTTGCCAACTGGCTCACTGACAGAACCCACAGTGTAAAAGTTTCAGACTCCAAATCTGACTTCAAACCAGTGACAAGTGGAGTACCACAGGGTTCAGTCCTGGGACCTCTCCTGTTTGGTATCTACTTCTCTGAAGTACAGGCTAATACAGAAGGCCTCTCTGGCTAATGAAGTTCGCAGATGACTGCAAACTAGGAGCCATAGTCGAGTCCCCAAATGACATGGACATCCTACAGAAGGGCCTCACTGAGACAGATGCCTGGTGTCAGAGGCATGGCCTCAAGCTTAATGCCAAAAAGTGCATTGTCATCCCCTTTGGTATAAACTCTGTACCCATGAACTACCACATAAATGGCAGTCTACTTAACACCGAATGCGTGATAAGAGACCTTGGGACCCAGGTGGACAGTAGTCTCTCCTTTGTTAATCACATCACCACAGTAGTCAGGAAATCCTTCTACATGGCACACCTCATCACAAAAGGGTTTTCATCCAGGAAAAAAGAGGTCATTGTTCCCCTCTACTTGGCACTCATTAGACCCATTATAGAGTACGCCCCTTTTGGAATGTACCTCACAAGACATCTGCAGCAGCTGGAAAGGCCGTAGAAGTACCTCACAAAGAGGATTATTGGCCTCAGATGCCCTATACTGATTGTCTCAAAAAAAAACTCCAGCTTTACTCTGCCGCATATCGCCTACTCCAAGGAGATCTATGCCTAACAACATATAAAGCTATGTTAAACCCAGAGCTGTTGGACATGCTACACCTAAAGAAATCCCAATCCCTCTGAGCTACACATTCTAGGGACCTAAATATTGTCACCACAATAAACAGAACATGTTGGAGGGATAGATTCCTGTCCCAGAGACTTCCTATACTCTGGAACAAGGTATCCATATATGTCAAGCAAAGTTCCTCATTAGCACTCTTCAAGAATATTCTTGATGAGTGGATGGGAAATACAACCCAGGGGTCACTTCTGTGGCTCTGTTAGACAGGGGCACAGGAAATTAACTTTCTTGGGTTGCATAAGCCAGGGAACCTTGTTGGCTAGGTTTACTTAGGCCCTTGGGCCGATAGCCTAGTACCTACCTAGGAACCTATGAACAGTGATCATCATCAAGAACCAATGTTGAAACAGTTGGGTGGCTAACCCTGTAACAACATACATGTTTTCAAAAAATTCAGATTATAACAGAATTTAAATGTGGTACAGACATCACATAAAACAGTTACATACTTAACATAACTTGTGTGTTATCCTATGCCACTACTCATCACTCTTGGGTTGTAGGATCCGACACTGGATCAGAGACAGCAACTTTGCATCCAGCTTCTAGGCTCAAGCTCCTCCCATTCCCATGATCCCTTGCTGCCCTCTTACCCCTCAGATAGAGTTTGCCTAAAGCTAGAAAGCAGCTAAGACAGACCTTGACCACCAGATAGGCCAATTTCCTCTAGGTCCCACAGGATGGGGGACGGAGGGAGGGATAGTAATGAATAGTGACATAGGATAACACAGATGCCAAGTTATGGTTAAGTACATAACTCTTTATCTGATGTTATTCATGTCACTATTCCTTAGTCCTCAAGAGTCCCCAGCTACCCTAAATCCTGGGTGGCCTCACAGAAGGACATGCTGAAGAACTCTGGAGTCAAAGGAAGCCCTGTTCCTGGAGACAATGTCAAGCTCATAATGATTAACAAAAGTGTGATGAGTAGACCAGGTGGCTGCCGCACAAATCTTATCTACAGAATAATGGGCCAGATAGGCAGCTAACGTAGCCATAGATCTAGTGGAATGAGCTCTGATTGGATCTGGTAAATGTAAACCTTTAGATGAATAGGCAAAGGAAATAAATCTCGAAATAGTACCCTTAGAAACCACCTGACCTCATCTGTTAAGAGAAAATGCCACAAACAGTTTGTCAGATCTGTGGAAACTCTGTTCTATCCACGTAGAATCTTAAGTGTCTATGAACATCAACCATATGAAGCAGATATTCCCCTTTCTTACAAAAGTTAGGGAAGAAAACTGGCAATTGAATTGATAGATTCAAATTCACTTCCGTAGCTATTTTAGGCATGAATGAAGGATTGGTTCGAAGAGCCACTCTTTATGAAACACCATGTAAGTTGGTTTGATAAAAAGAGTCTGAAACTCTTCGTGCTGAAGTTATGGCTACCAGAAAGGCAGTCTTCCATAATAAAAATTCATATCGCACATAGCAGCAGGCTCAAAGGGACTCTGTGTAAGAGATTGCATCAGAAAATAAAGGTCCCAAAGGGGGAAAAGGATACTGGACAGGAAGCTGGAGCAGAAAAACACCCTTCAAAAATGCCTTACAAAGGCAAGACTAAAAAGTAGGTTCCTTGCAAGCATGAAAATTGGAAAGAGCCGCCAAGTGGATTTTGATAGTAGAGAAGCTAGCCCCTTCTTGAAAAAGCGAAGATAAGAACAATAAGATGTCTGGCATGGGAGCTGAGAGGGGGGTCCAGATTTCACTGCTTGGCCAAATAGAAAACCTTTTCCATATACTCGTGGATGCCTTTTGAGAGGCCAGAATAATGTTCCTGATGAGAGATGCAAGCCTGGACTGGTTCAGGATTACAGGAACTGGACAAACCACACTGTCAGATGAAGAGGCTGAAGGTTGGGGGTCACAGGCTGGGAGGGATGGGAAATCAGATCCGGAAGGGGATCTAGTACCCAAGGGGGGGTTACTTTAAATGAGACCATAGGCGGGTAAACCACACCTGCCAAGGACAAAAGGGGCGATGAGGATCAAGATGGCCTTGAGGCGTCAAGCTTTCTGAAGCACTCATGGAATGAGATATATTGGAAGATGGGCATAAAAAAGACCCGGAGTCCAGTCATGAACAACAGTATCCTTGGGGAACTTCCCCGAGGAGGCAAAATACTGATTGCATTTGTGGTTATGAGGAGAGGTGAACAGATCGAGCTGACCCCAGCGAAACAAAATCTCTTTCGCCACTGAAGGATTCAGGGTCCACTTGTGAGGACTCAGGGTTGCCCTGCCAAGTCTGTCCACCAACACAGACTCGCCAAGAATGTGTGTTGCCAGGAACAAGTGCCCCAAGGACATCGCCCATTCCCATACCCTCATGGCCTTATCCCAAAGCAGATAAGAGCATGTGCCCCCTTGCTTGTTGATAAACCAAACATCAGCCATGTTGTCCGTGTAAACTGCAGTGGTGCCGAGGGGGGAGTAAGTCCTGAAAAGCTTGCAAAATAACTCATCTCCAGTACATTTATGTGTAGTTTGGCCCCTGCAGAGGACCCCCACCCCAACAGGGAAGCATCTGAGGTCAGGGTGGCACTGGGGGAGTAAGAGAATGGTCCTCCTGCTAGAATGTTGGGGGACTGAATCTACCAAAGGTCACAACGCCTGTACACTGGAGTGAGATGGACTAAGGCTGTCATCAGGTGAGACAGGGAAGACCAATGGAATGCCAGAGTCAACTGCAAAACCCTCATGTAGAATCTGGCTAATAGCACAGGTAGATTGCTGCTGCCATGGACCCTAAGACCCTGAAAATAAGGTGGACATGAGGACAAGTCAGATCTAGAAGGCACTAAACATGAGTTCTGATTAGATGCACATGGCTGCAATCTCCGACACAGTGTCCAGCTGAATCCCAATGAACTCCAAATTGTGGGATAGAATTAGATTCGATCTGGGAAGATTCATTGTGATCCATAACTGGTTGAACAGTTGAAGCATGTACTGAGTTGGCTGTGGCCAGTCGATGCTGGGTGGGAGCTGTGAAGAGCCAATCATTGAGGTAAGGAAACACCTGGAATCCCTGCAATTTCAGGTGTGCTGCGACCACTGCCATGCACTTGGTGAACCCCGGGGGGACTGTGATGAGACCAAAGGGCATGGGTCCTGAACTGGAAATGACTGGCCCCCAAACAAAAGTGGAGATGTTTCCTGGAGTGCCTGTCTATTTTTATACACATCCTGGAGATCCATTGAGCACATCCAATCATCCTTGTGCAAAAGGGGCATGATGGACTGGACAGTGACCATCCAGAAATTGGACTTCTTGACAGAGAGCTTCAACATGCTGAGGTCCCGAACTGGATGCAGGCGCCCAGTCTTCTTTGGCACCAAAAAGAAGCAAGAGTAAGTTCTAGATTCTCATTGTCATGGGGGGACCTCTTGGATGGCTTTCTTCTGAAGTCTGAGCACCTCTTTCTTAGCTAACTCTATCGGATGGGGTGGAGCATGGGGGAGGTATTTCCTGATTGCAGGTGGTGACTGAGAAAAGGGAATAAAACAGCTCCTGGAAATAATGTTTAGCACCCAGAAATCTCTTGTAATATTTTCCCAGGCCAAAGGGTGCAGTGATAAATTAGCTCCAACTGCCTCAAAGACAGGACAGTCAGGTAGCACCTCAGGAGTGTGGGGGGATTCTCATAGAAAGGTTTCCTGGAGCCCTGATTTTGCAGACACCCTCTGCCTCTGGGGCATCATTGTCCATTGAACCATCTCCCCCGACCTCTAGAAGGGGGCTCATCCTCAACGTCTTGAAAGGAAGGCTGTGGCTTGCGAAACTACATTTTCCTGGTCCCCGTTGCATCTTGGAGGAGGAGTGCCGAGGGGTAAAAAACTTGATTCCCACAGCCAAGGTATTTCCTTCCTGCTCACTGCAGGTGAGGGTTTCTTTGACTGAAGGGCCAAAGTGGGCAGATCCACCAAAAGGGGCACAGGTGAAGGATACCTTAAAGGATTCTGCAAATCCAGAAAGACGCAGGCAGGAGAGATGCCGAATAGTGATGCCTGTACAGGCCACTCGAGAGGAGTCTTCTCAGCATTGGAAATCAGCCTCATTGAGGAATTAGCCAAGGAAGTGAGAGTAGACAGCTTGGCGGACACCTTCCCTAGCTAGCAGCAACTCAGAAAGAGACATGGTAAGCACCTTGACCAAGTCTCTCTGGAGTCGGGTGAAATAAGCCAAACAGTTAAGCGCCCACACACCGAAGGTAGCTGAGGCAAAGACCTGCTTTCCATGTCTGTTACACAGGATTCTTGGTTAGGGGTATGAAAAGTTGTATTCTGCTCCACCAGCTCTTTCTTGGTGGTGGCAACTACCATTTAACTGTCATCAAACATAAAAACAACGCTGGTAAATCCCTCTTTGCCAGCACCATTGCCAAAACCTGGAACACACTACCAATCCATATAACTTCTACCACCTCCTTCAATCATTTCAAAAAACTCCTTAAAACCCACTACTTAACTGGCTATGCTCATGTTACACTCCAGGTGATCTAACTGTGTGTCACATGTTCAGATAAGTATAAAAATACAGTTGTGTCTACTTACCATAAATGTAGATGTTCGAGTGTATTCACTGTTGCAGTCATTACATTTGGGTTATCTGCTTGTAGGTAGCCAGCCCTCAGTCAGCCTGATTAACAAAGTCTTGGTCCTGCGTCAGTTGCTGTCCCTTCTTCCATGACGTCAGGTCGTCAGGGGTATAAAACATGCAGCTGACACCATTACATCAGTTTTTCTTGCCCCAGATGTCAGGTGCCCCCCCTAATGGGAAGCAATTAAATATAAAAGTAAAAAGATATACCTCCAACAAAAAAGCAAATACACCAAAAAGACTTTTAAGCATAGTAAAGGAAAGTAGAGGTATAGCCAAAAGAAATTAGGGGGCTGGAGGGAGGCTAACCAGGACTGCAACAGTGAATACACTCGAACATCTACATTTATGGTAAGTGTACACAACTGTACTATGTTCTTCGTGTTTCACTGTTGCAGTCATTACATTTGGGTAGATTCCCAAAGCTATGGTTGGGAGGAGGAATTTAGATAGCATTAGGGCCAACTATAAGGCCCTGCAAGACTGCAGTGGCAAAGCCAGCTCTGGATTTAGAGAAAATTGGCAAATGATAATGCTTGGTGAAAGCATGTACAGAACTCCAGGTAGCAGCTTCTAGGATTTCCCTGGTAGGGACGCCTCTGAGAAAAGGCTGTAGAGGTGGATGTATCTCTGGTGGAGTGAGGTCTGATCTCCTGGGGATATTTTTTCCATGGTGTTTATAGCAGAAATTACTTGCTTTGAAATAACCTTCTCCTCTCCCCCTGCAGCAAATGCCACCAGCAGTTGTTCAGATTTCCTTTGAGGTTTAGTCCTGTCCAAGTAGAATCTAAGTTGTCTGTGCACATCTAAAGAATGCAGTATCCATTCCCCTTTATTCTGTGGATTGGGAAAGAAGGTTAGCAAATTAATGGACTGATGAAGAGCCACACTGGATACCACCTTGGGCATGAAGGATGGATTGGTTCTGAGGGACACCCTGTCCATATGAAAGATGATGAAAGGCTCCACTGCCATAAGGGCCTGTAATTCAGATACCCTTCTAGCTGAAGTGATTGCTAAAAGGAAAGCTGTTTTCCAAGAAAGAAATTTTAAGTCTGCAGTAGCAGCTGGCTCTAAAGGAGCTACAGTGAGTTTCTCCAAGACAAAGTTAAGGTCCCAGGCTGGGGTTGGAGCTCTCCTGGGTGGTCTCAAATTTTTGGCCCATCTGAGGAACTGCTTGAGCAGTGGATGAGAAAAGAGGGGAGGTTCTGTGTTATAATTAGCTGAAATGGCTGAGGCGTGGATTTTAATGGTGTAAAAAGACAGACCCTTGTGAAGCATCTCAGTTAAGTATTGTAAAATCTGAAGTAAATTGGGCATTGCTGTGCTCATCCCTTGACATTGGTTCCAGGCACAGAATCTTTTCCATTTTTCAGCATAAGATTTTCTAGTACTAGGCCTCCTTGCCTCTAAAATGATATCCATCACAGATTTGCTGATGGATGGTAAAGGAGAGATTAAGCCAGGCTGCACGGTTCAGTGTTGGAAGCTGAGGGTGCAGAATCTGGTTCTCCTACTGAGACAGCAGGGAAGGAGTCTGAGACAGGTGCCATGGAGATAACCATGGCACACTGCATAGGAGGAGGTACCAGTGTTGGCGCTGTCAGTTTGGAGCAATCAAAATCATCCTTGGTTTGTACAGTTTGATTTTTAGTAGTACTTTGGAGAGCAGAGGCAGGGAAGGCATAGACTGATAGGTTTTTCCAGCTGAAGGACAGAGCATCCACTTTCCAGGCTTGTTTGTAGGGAGTCCTTGTGCAAAATTTGTCCAATTGGTAGTTCTGGGGAGAGGCAAACAGGTCTATATATGGGCTTGTCAACATGTTGAAAATCCTTGGTTCCAGTTTCCACTCGTGTGGGTCCATGAGGTTTCCGCTTAGTCTGTCTGCCAGTGTATTTATTTTTCCTTGCAGGAATTGAGCTTGTAGGTACACTTGGTAGCTCAAGGCTGTGTTCCACAATGCCATGGCTAGTCTGCAGAGGGGGGTAAGAATGTGTACCCCCCCCTGCTTGTTTATGTACCACGTAACTTTGGTGTTGTCCATCTTTACCATTAGTTGTCCTGGAAGAATGTGGCCCTTGAAGGCTGTCAGAGCATTCTGTACAGCTAACATTTCTTTTTGATTGATATGCAGGTGCATTTGACTTGGATTCCATTTGCCCTGAATGCACTTCCCTGCCAGGCGAGCCCCCCCATGCATAGTCTGATGAGTCTGTTGTTAGGGTTTGGTTGGCAGGGTGTGATGTGAAAGGTAGTCCCTTGTTTTGGTGGCAGGACTCTGCCCACCAAAGGAACTCTAGGCGTAGGCAATGTATGATAGGAATCATTGTTTCTAGGTTTTGAGAATGTTGATACCATAGGCTTTTTAGATACCACTGTAGTTTCCTCATATGCAGTCTTGCATATGGAATTAGAAGAATGCAGGAGGCCATGAACCCCAAGGCTTGCATTATTTGTCTTGCAGATAGCAGGGTTTTTGTGGCCACTTGTTTGAAGTAGGTTGTCAAATGAATTTGTTTCTCTGACGTGAGGTAAGCCATCTGGGAAGTTGTATTCAACCTTGCTCCCAGGAATATAATTTGTTGACAGGGTACCAGGTGTGATTTCTTTGTTTATGGTGTACACCAGACAACCCTTTGTATGAAGGGCCAGATGATTCAAAACTATGTCCTGGCTTTCTGCCTGAATTAGACAATCGTCCAGGTATAGGTATATTTGAATATTTATTTGCCTGAAAAATGCAATAAATGAAGCTAGGCACTTTGTGAATACCCTGGGCACAGTAGATAAGCCAAAGGGCAGTGCAGAGAACTGATAGTGCATGTAGCCTTCTTTGAAGCATAGGTATCTTCTGCAAGATTCCCTGATTGGGATGTGCAGGTATGCTTCTTTTAAATCTAATGTTGCCAACCAGGCATCTTTGCCTAGCATAGGAAGTAATTGGTGAAGAGTCAGCATCTTGAATTTTGGAATCTCCAAAAGGGTGTTTAGAGTAGACAGGTCCAGGATAGGATGCCATGAATTGTCTTTCCTGGGTACTAGGAAAAGTCTTGAGTAGAAACCTTGTCCCTTTTCTTGTTCTGGTACCAGTTGAATAGCCCCCATGCTTAAGAGAGAACGCACTTGTTTTTGGGCCTCTGCCCACTGATTTGAGGGTAGGTCCAGCCACCTGCTTGGTGTTGGCAACATGTGGAAGTGAAATCTGTATCCCTGGGACACTATATTTAAAACCCATTTGTCCTGGGTAAAGAGTTCCCAATTCTTTGCATGAAGAGCAATCTTTCCCCCCCAAAGGGGCAGTCAGTTGATAAGTGCTTGAAAATTTTAAAAGGAAGTCATTGAGACAGTTTACCATGGGTGGAGTTTTATTATTCCCAGATTTGGAAGTGGAGGCCTCCTACTGCTTAGTTCTGTAAGACCCTTGGGACTGAAACCTGGGGTTTTTGCTGTGTCTGGGTTTGGCTTGAGTAGACCTGGAAGGGGGCTGGAAATGACCAATTCTTAGAGGGCCAGTGCCTACTAAATCTAGTAGGCTGAACTTGTAAAAAAAAATCTTTTAACAGTTTGCATAGATTTAGCTTTATCTTCCATCTTTTTAAGAACTTCCTCAGCCTTGTTGCCAAACAGGCAGTCCTGACTTAAAGGAGCATCCAACAATTTAGCTTTAACATGATCAGGCAAAGATTGCTCCTACGCCAAGCATGCCTTCTGAGCACAGATCTAGTAACAGCAGCCCTTGAAGAGGCCTCTAATGAATCAAAAATCACATTGCAAAGTATGTTTTCCAACTTGTTCAGCAGAATACATTAAATCCTGTAATTCTTTATTTTCCACAGTCAGGAATCAACATAATTTTCTGTTTAAGCAGTCCAATAACATATTGCTGATATTTTGACATATGAAACTGGCCGTTTAAAGCCCTAATAGCCAAGGTTGCAGAAGTGTAAACCTTCTTAACCCCATTTATCCAGCACCCTGGAGTCTCTATCAGAAGGGGTAGGATTTTTAGCAGTAAAAGCCTTAATGCCCTTGGGCCCCTGTGAAATAGCCTCTGGATCTGCAATAGGATTTTTGAAAAGGAACTTGTGGGACTCAGGGACCTTATAGTATATGCCTGGTTTTCTAGGAGCAGGAGGCAGGCAATCAGGGGCCAAACTAGATTCCGAGAAAGCATCAACAATGTCTAGTACAGGAGGAATAGCCAACGCCCTATGCTGAGGTAGGAGAAGGAAATCCCTAAAGCCTCTTTTTTAAAATCAGAATAATCCTGGCTTTCCCAGTGGAAATGCTCCCTTACAGAATGCAAGGTTTCCCCAGAAGAAGAATCTTCAGTAGGGGAAGCAGAGGGAATAGAGTCCTCTGCATCAGAATCCTCATAAGTAGGTAAGGACAAATCCAGGTAACAGAAGAGTCAGAAAAAAACTGAATCCTGATCAGAAGATTTATAATCAACCTCAGTCCTAGGCCTCTTAGAAAGGGGGTGTGGCTACCCCTCAGAGATATTAGATCTTCAGCCATTATCATTTGTTTTTTAGGCATAGAGGCCTGAGCATGTGGCCTGGGGGTCACTTTTTTTAGACATGGATTGAGATTTAGGCCTAAGTAATGAAGGAGGTGTTGATTTAATATGCAAGTCCGTAGGCCTGAATACACCTTCAGAAGCTGGTGCCTGCAAAGTGGCTCTGGACCCATCCAAGGTAGAGACATCTGCGGGTTCCATAGTTGAAGCAACTCGCAGTATACCGGACCCAAATGGGTCTCAGCAGAGTACTGAGAATTAGAAGTAGTGGGTATTAGGGACTGCAAAAGTGCCTCACTGAGTACTGACAAACTGGTGACTGGCTTAGGAGAAGCGTCGTTGGCAGTTTTGGACCTCGGCAGCCTATCTCTGTCTTTATCTTAGTGTTTTTTTCGGAATCCAGGTAGTCGGATGGATAACCGACGACATTTCTGGATAATTAAACAGAGAACCAAAATATTTAGAGGCAAAAATATACAGATGACGGATAGTGCATTGATTAAATAAAGCACAAAACAGACAGCAAGGTACATCATGGTCAGGGCCTAGGCAAGGAATACAGTACGAATGAAAATCTTTATGAGGTATTTGCTTTCCAGAAGTAATGCAATTATTACCTTTTACTGACATCAGTAAGGAGCAAGAAAAAGTTTCTCCAACGGGGTACTTAGCTTTAGTTGAAGACTTCAGTTTTGTACCTACCATAAATGTAGATGTTCGAGTGTATACAATGCTGCAGTCATTACACTTGGGTTATCCTGCCGTCAGGCGGCTCCCCAGTCGGCCTGAGGTCCAATGTCTTGGTCCAGCGTCGGTTGCTGTGGCCTCCTCCCTGACGTCAGTGCAACAGGAGTATATAAGATGCAGCCAATGCCATTTTCTTCAGTTTTTCTTGCGCCAGATGTCAGGTGCCTCTTAATAGCTAGGAAATTCAAATTGCTAATAAAACATACTTAAGAAAAGCAAACAACTTACAGCTACCAGCAAATAGTCCTCATAGGTAGTAAAGGGTAGAAGACATAGGTACGTACCAGCAAGTAAGAGGGGAAGGTAACCTGGACTGCAGCAGTGTATACACTCGAACATCTACATTTATGGTAGGTACAAAAAGTACAGTTTTGTACCTACCATAAATGTAGATGTTCGAGTGCTAATACAGCTGCAGTCATAACAGATGGGTTTTCCTGCCATCAGGCGGGTCCTTGGTCGGCCGAATTCCAAAGTCTAGGTCCGGCGTCGGTTGTCGTCACTTCCTCCCTGACGTCAGTGTGACAGGGGTATAAAAGATCCAGCCGACACCATTTTCTTCAGTTTTTCTTGCCCCAGATGTCAGGTGCCCCCAGAAGGAAGGCAATACATAAAATTATGTAATAATGCAATGCAATATAATCAAAAACAGTAGTTGCAAGCAAATACCCCAATCAGGTTGTATGAGGAGGTGTTAGCCATTAGGCCTGTCCCAAGAGGGGAAGGAGGGAGGGAAACCTGGACTGCAGCTGTATTAGCACTCGAACATCTACATTTATGGTAGGTACAAAACTGTACTATGTTCATCGTGCATACAGCTGCAGTCATAACAGATAGGTAGAATCCCAACGCTAAAAAAGGGGTGGTAGGCACTAGGTGGAACTAGGAGGAGCCAGGATGCCCTGCAAGACTGCAGTGGCAAAGCCTGCTCTAGATTTGGAGTATAATGGTAGGTGATAGTGCTTGGAGAAGGTATGTACGGAACTCCAAGTGGCTGCTTCCAAAATATCTTTGGTAGGAACCCCCCTGAGGAAAGCTGCAGAGGTAGCTGTGGCCCTTGTGGAGTGAGATCTGATGCCTGCAGGTACAGCTTTACCATGAAAAGAGTAACAAAAGCGTATGCAGTGGGCTATCCACTTTGAGATTGTCTGTTTGGAAATAGGCTTCTCTTGAGCTCCTGCAGCATAGGACACAAAGAGTTGCTCTGATTTTCTGAAAGGCTTTATTCTGTCCAAATAATAACACAGCTGTCTGTGAATGTCCAAGGAATGTAGTAGTCGTTCCCCTTTGTTTTGAGGATTAGGATAAAAGGTAGGTAAGTGGATAGCCTGATTCAAGGCTACCCTGGATACTACCTTTGGCATAAAGGACGGATTGGTTCGTAAGGTAACTCTGTCCTGATGGAAAATGATGAAAGGCTGCACAGCCATGAGGGCTTGTAGTTCCGAAACCCTGCGAGCTGAAGTGATTGCCAGGAGGAAGGCTGTTTTCCAAGACAAGTATTGCAGTTCTGTTGAAGCAGCTAGCTGAAAAGGAGGCAAGGTCAGTTTTTCTAGTATGAAATTGAGGTCCCAAGCAGGTACTGGTTGTTTCCTTGGGGGTTTTATATTCTTAGCCCCTCTGAGGAACTGTCTTAAGAGGGGATGAGAGAATAAAGGAGGATCAGTATTGTATTCTGTAGAAATGGCAGAGGCATAGATTTTGATGGAGGAGAATGAAAGTCCAATGCTTAGCATCTCAGCTAGGTACTGTAATATTTGGGGTAAATTCAGTATTCCAGGATTCTGACCCTTTTTCTCATTCCAGGCACAAAACTGTTTCCATTTTGCAGAGTAGGCTTTTCTTGTAGAAGGTCTTCTGGCCTCCAAAATGACATCCTGCACCTCCTTGGAGAGTAGGGCCTGTTGTGAATTTAAGGGATCCTCCATGCGGCTAGATTGAGTGTTTTCAGCTGATTGTGAAGTTTTGAAGTTGTGCTGAGCCAGTAGAAGAGGCATTAGAGGCAGGATCCATAGTGGGGAATGCGTCAGGCTTTTCAGGAGTGGGTACCAGTGTTGTCTTGGCCAGTCTGGAGCAATGAGAATCATCTTTGGTCTGTCTGCTCTGGTTTTTAATAGAACTTTGGGCAGCAGAGGGAGAGGTGGAAAGGCATAAAATGTCATTGTTGCCCAACTGAAGGAGAGTGCGTCCACTTTCCAGGCCTGTGGATGAAAGGTCCTTTAGCAGAATTTTGCCAATGGGTGATTTCTGTGGGAGGCACAGAGATCTATGTCTGGCCTTCCCCATGCTTGAGTTATCTTTGTGAAAACTTGAGGATGCAACTTCCATTCGTGTGGATCTGTCATATTTCTGCTTAAGTTGTCTGCCAGTGTGTTTTCCTTGCCTGGCAGGTACTGTGCTTAAAGCTCGATTTGTAATTCCAGAGCCATGTTCCAAAGAGACATGGCCAGTCTGCATAGGGGGTATGAATGGGTACCTCCCTGTTTATGTACCACATTACTGTGGTGTTGTACGTCCTTATCAATAGCTGGCCTGGATGCAGTAGGTCTTTGAAAGCTATAATAGCATTTATTACTGCTAGCATTTCCTTCTGATTGATGTGTAGGTGCTTTTCTTTTTGGGGCCATTTGCCCTGAATGCACAGATCTGTCATGTGCGCTCCCCCCAGGCGTAGTCCGAGGCGTCTGTTGTGATGATTTGATTTGCTGGAGGCTTGCAGAATGGGAGACCTGTGTTTCTTTCGCATGCTTGAGCCCACCACAGAAATTCCTTTTGAAGACATGGAATTAGTGGTATTATTGTTTCCAAACTGTGGCTGTGTTGAGACTATAGGTTTTTTTAGGTACCATTGAAGTTTTCTCATATGCAGCTTTGCACATGGGATCAGTAGGATGCAAGATGCCATGAATCCCAGAGCCTGCAGGATTTTTCTTGCAGTCAGCCTGGTGAAAGTTGCCAGTTTTCTGAAGTATTGAGTTAGTTGCCCTTGTTTCTCTGGCGTGAGGTAGGCCATCTGGGTGGTTCTTTCATGGAGTGTGTATTAGCCTCCATGAAGAGTGTGTATTGAGAGGGTATTAGCCTTGATTTCTTTTTGTTGACTGTGTATCCCAGAGAATTCAACAACATTATTACAAACGCCAGATGTTTCATAAGTATGTGCTTGCTGTCCGCTTGGATCAGGCAGTCATCCAGATATGGGTATATTTGTATCCCTTGAAGTCTGCAGTAGGCGATTACTGATGCCAGGCATTTTGTGAACACTCTGGGCGCAGTAGATAAGCCAAAGGGCAATGCAGAGAATTGATAATAGGTTGAACCTGCAAGAAATCTGAGGTATCTTCTGCAATCTTGTCTGACTGGGACATGCAGGTATGCCTCCTTGAGGTCCAATGTTACCAGCCAAGACTCCTTGCCCAGCATGGGAAGAAGCTGCTGTAATGTGAGCATCTTGAATTTTGGCACGAGTAAAAAATGAGTTTAGGATGGATAGGTCCAAAATAGGTCTCCAATCTTTTCCCTTTCTTGGTACCAGGAATAGTCTGGAATAAAAACCTTGACCCTGTTCTTGTACAGGTACCTCTTGAATAGCTTTCATGTTCATGAGATTTGAGATTTGAAATTTGTTTTTGTGCCTCTGCCCTTTGATTGTTTGGCATGCCTCTCATTTTTGGAAGGGTGTGAAAGTGAAATCTGTAGCCTCTGTCTATAATGTCCAGGATCCATTTGTCTTTTGTGACAATATGCCAATTTTTCGAAAAATAATGCCAGTTTTCTGCCTAAAGGTGCTGCCATTTGAGCCTTGCTTGGCATGCAAAGGGGAAAGTCATTGATTCTGCTTTCTGAATGGCTGTGAACTATCCTCACCACCTCTGTGTGTAGGTGCTTGCCATTGTCTGCCTCTAAATGATCCTTGAAATTGCCCTCTGCCCCTCAGGTGCCTGTATCTACCTCTTTGGGATCTGGCCGTGGCTGGAAAGGACCAATTTTTGGAAGGCCAATTTCTAATGAAACGTGGAGGTTGTACCTGTAGGAAATCTTTTACTGTTTGCATTGATTTTGCCTTTTCCTCCATTTTTTTTAATACCTCCTCAGCTTTAACACCAAACAATACATCTTTTTGCAGAGGAGCATATAGTAATTTGGCTTTGACATGATCTGGTAAGGTTTGCTCTTTGAGCCAGGCATGTCTACGTATGATTGATCCTGCAACAGCAGCTCTATGAGGCCTCTAAAGCATCAAAACCACATTGCAAGGTATGCTTACCCACTTGTTCTGCACTATGTATCAAATCCTGCAACTCCTTCAAGTCTGGTTGTTCAGGTTGTGACATTTTGTTTCTCAACTGTGATAACAGAAATTGTTGGTACTTTAACATATGGAACTGACAGTTTAATGCCCTCATGGTTAAGGTGGCCGAAGTGTAAACCTTTTTCCCCCACCTCTCTAAAGCTCTGGAATCTCTCTCTGAAGGTAATGGATTTTTAGCAGTGGAGGCCTTAATTCCCTTGGGACCCTGTGATATAGTTTCTGGGTCAGCCGCATGACTTTTGTATAGGAATTGGTGTGAGCCAGGAACCCGGTAATACCCGTCAGGCTTGACTGGAGCTGGAGGTAAAGAATCTGGGTTAAGGCAGGCCTCCGAATACACGTCATCTAGAATGTCTAAGACAGGAGGTATAGCCAGAGGCCTGTGCTGAGGGAGCAAGAGGAAATCCCTAAGCCTTTTCTTGGAGTCTGAGTACTCTTGGCCTTCCCAGTGGAAGTGTTCCCTCAAGGTATGTAAGGTTTCCCCAAAAGAGTAATCCTCGTGGGGGGGGGGGGACAGACTCCTCTGCATCAGAATCTTCAAAAGGGGAGTAAGAATGTTCCTGGTCTTCAGAATGTTCTGAAATAATGCAGGCCTGGTCCAAGGAGGGGGATTCTTCCTCCACTCTGGGTCTTTTGTCCGGGGGGGGGTTGAGAACCCCTAATAAGAGTAATCAAATCCTCAGCCAATTTTGAGCATCTGCTTTTTAGGCATGTGGCCTTGAGAAGGGCCCTGTGGAACTTGTCTTTTAGTAGGCATGGCTGATTTAGACTTAGTGAAAGCCTTGATGGAAAAAGAAGAGGAAGGCCTGAAGACACCTTGAGAGGTGGAAGGTCTATCTAAACTATGAGTTTCACCTCCAATAGTGGCTTCGGTATCTGTAGTTGGGGTGTGGGCCGAAG
This sequence comes from Protopterus annectens, assembly GCF_019279795.1. NCBI lineage: Eukaryota > Metazoa > Chordata > Ceratodontiformes > Protopteridae > Protopterus > Protopterus annectens. The sequence goes on along the minus strand of NC_056750.1, from coordinate 164,420,350 downwards.
AGCTTGCGACCTCGGGCACAGAAGACACGTGTCGTCGGTAGTCAGGGGCTGCGTAGGTGCCTCACTGAGAACCAGACCACCTGTAGTCGGCTTTGGCGTGGTGTCGGTAGAAGTCGCGGACCTCGAATGTCGGTCCTTATCTTTGCGTCTTTTACTCAAAACTGGAGTCGGAGTATCCGACGACATAATGTAATTAAATTTTTTTTGCCAAAATAGTGTTGGGCGAACTCCACCCGACGCTTAATAGTGCGTCTATTGAATGTAGCACAAAAACGACAGGCCGAGATGTCGTGGTCTGGGTCTAGGCAAGGAATGCAGAGGGAATGGAAATCCTTATGCGGTATTTGCTTCCCACAAGAAATGCAATTATTAACTTTGTCTGACATCGGTCTTAGGCAAGAAAAGTTTCCCCAACGGGGTACTTAGCTTTCAAGAAGACTTCGGTAGAAAAATATTCGTAATCTCAGGAGCTGGCCGACCGGCACTTGCGAACTGCTTCTGCTTCGGGCACCGCGCGGCAAGAAAGACTGAAGAAAATGGCGTCGGCTGGATCTTTTATACCCCTGTCGCACTGACATCAAGGAGGAAGCGACGACAACTGACGCCGGACCTAGACTTTGGAATTCGGCTGACCGAGGACCCGCCTGATGCCAGGAAAACCCATCTGTTAGGACTGCAGCTGTATGCACGATGAACATCTGTACTATGTTCATAGTGTTACACTGCTGCAGTCATTACACTTGGGTAGAATCCCAAAGCTGAGGTAGGGTGACTGGTTCTATAAGGCATTAGGGGTGGCTATAAGGCCCTGCAGCACTGCAGTGGCGAAGCCAGCTCTGGATTTAGAATATAGAGGCAGATGGTAATGCTTGGTGAAGATATGTACAGAACTCAAGTTGTTGCTTCCAAAATATCCTTGGTAGGTACATCTCTGAGGTATGCAGATGAAGTGGCTGTTGCCCTGGTGGAGTGAGATCTGATGCTGCTAGGTACAGGTTTCCCATAGTGTGTATAGCAGAAACGTATACAGTGTCCTATCCATTTTGAAATAGTCTGTTTTGAAATGGCTTTTCCCTGTGCTCCTGCAGCATATGCTACCAATAATTGCTCAGATTTTCTGAAAGCTTTGGTTTTGTCCAAGTAGAAGCGTAACTGCCCGTGAATGTCCAAAGAATACAGTAGTCTCTCCCCTTTATTCCGTGGTTTTGGATAAAAAGTTGGCAAGTGAATAGTTTGGTTCAGAGCCACACTGGATACCACCTTTGGCATAAACGTAGGGTTAGTTCTTAAAGACACCCTGTTCTGGTGGAAAATGAGGAAAGGTTCCACTGCCATTAGTGCCTGTAATTCTGAAACTCTTCATGCTGATGTTATTGCCAGGAGCAGAGCAGTTTTCCAAGAGATATATTTTAATTCTGCTGTGTTAGCTGGCTCAAAAAGAGGTAAAGTTAATTTTTCCAAAAAGTTGAAGTCCCAAGTTGGAGTAGGTGCTCTATATGGTCTTATGTTTTTAGCCGCTCTGAGGTACTGTTTTAACAGAGGATTAGAGAAAATTGGTGGATCCGTGTTGTAATGAGCAGAGATGGCAGAGGCGTGGATCTTGATGGATGAGAAGGAGAGGCCCTTGTCCAGCATCTCAGTTAAGTATTGTAGTATCTGAGGAATGTTTGGGACAAGAGAGTCAAGGCTGTGATTGCCAAATAGGCTTTCCTGGTACTAGGCCTTCTCGCCTCCAGAATGACATCCATAATAGCTTTGGAGAGAGGCATTGTTTGCTTGACTAAGGAATCTTACATGCAGCTAGGTTTAAGGTCTTTAGCTGGCTGTGTAGCATTTGATTGTTGTGCTGAGACAGCAGATGTGGGACTTGAGGCAAAATCCAGGGGGGTTCTTGTGCTAAGCTCTAAGCTTGGGTACCAGTGCTGGCGTGGCCAGTCTGGTGCAATCAGGATCATCTTTGGCTCTTCTTGCCTGGCTTTTATGAGTACCTTTGGCAGGAGAGATAGAGGTGGGAAAGCATATACTTGTAGGTTCTCCTAGCTTAATGAAAGGGCAGCCACTTTCCATGTTTGCGGATGTTAACTCTTTGTGCAGAATTTTTGTAGCTGGCAGTTCATTGGGGATGCAAACAGATCTATGTCCGGGCTCCACCATTTCTGTTATCATTCCGAATATTTGTGGATTAAATTCCCATTCGTGGGGATCCATGATGTTTCTGCTTAAGTCGTCTGCCAGTGTGTTTTTCTCTCCTGGCAGGAATTGTGCTTGCAGATGAACTTGATAGCTTATAGCTGTGTTCCACAAGGTCATGGCTTGTCTGCAGAGGGGGTAGGAGTGAGTGCCCCCTTGCTTGTTTATGTACCACATAACTGTGGTGTTGTCTGTCTTTAGTAGTAGTTGTCCTGGATGCAGCAGGTCCTTGAAAGCTATAAGGGCATTTTGTACAGCTAGCATCTCTTTTTGATTGATGTGAAGATGCCTTTGTTCTGCGGGCAACTTGCCCTGAATACATTTGCCTGCCATGTGTGCTCCCCAGGCGTAGTCCGATGCATCTGTAGTCAGTGTTTGTCTGGCTGTGGGTAATATAAAAGGCTGTCCCTTGTTGAGATGACAAGCTTGAGCCCACCACTGAAACTCCTATTGAAGGCAAGGAATTAGTGGTATAACTGTTTCCAAACTTTGACAGTGTTGAGACCATACATTCTTTAGGTACCATTGTAGTTTCCTCATATACAGTCTGGCATATGGAATTAGTAGTATGCAAGATGCCATGTATCCCAAGGCCTGCAGAATTTTTCTTGCAGGGAGTTGGGTCTTTGTTGCCATCAATTGAAAGTATTGAGTCAGTTGTCCTTGCTTGTCTGGCGTGAGATAAGCTATCTGGGCCGTTGTGTTCAAGCTGGCACCCAGGAATATAATCTCTTGTGAGGGCACTAGTTTTGATTTCTTTTCGTTTACTGTGTACCCCAGGCAACTTAACTTTTTTACAAACGCCAGATGCTTTATAAGAATGTCCTTGCTCTCTGCTTGAATCAGACAGTCGTCCAGGTACGGATAAATTTGAATTCCTTTCCGTCTGCAAAATGCAATTACTGGTGCCAGGCACTTTGTGAAGACCCTGGGCGCAGTAGATAAGCCAAAGGGCAGTGCAGAGAATTGTTAGTGCATTGAACCAGCTATGAATCTGAGGTATCTTCTGCAGTTTTGTCTGATAGGGACATGCAGGTATGCCTCCTTGAGGTCCAAGGTCACAAGCCAAGCTTTCTTGCCCAGCATGGGAAGAAGCTGCTGTAGTGTCAACATTTTGAATTTCGGAACATCCAGGTAAGTGTTTAGAGAAGAAAGATCCAGAATGGGCCTCCAGGCTTTGTCCTTTCTGGGAACCAGAAAAAGTCTTGAGTAAAATCCTTGTCTTTGCTCCTGTGATGGTACCTTTTGAATAGCTCTCATATCTATGAGTGCTGTAATTTGTTTTTGAGCTGCTGCCCATTGATTTGGTGGCAGATTTGGCATTCCTTTTAACCTTGGCAGTGTGTGAAAGTGGAACCTGCAACCTTGAGATACGTTGAGAACCCATTTGCATAGATTTTGCCTTATCCTCCATTTTCTTTAATACCCCTTCTGCCTTAACTCCAAATAACACATCCTGCTGCAAAGGTGCATCCAATAATTTTGCTTTAACATGATCTGGTAACGTATGTTCTTTTAACCAAGCATGTCTTCTAATGACAGAGCTTCTGCAGGAGGCCTCTAAAGAATCAAAACCGCATTGCAAAGTATGATTTCCCACTTGTTCAGCTGCATGCAATAAATCCTGCATTTCTTTAAAATTAGGAGGATCTGGATTTGGAAGCATTTTTTGTTTCAACTGAGACAGTAAAAATTGCTGATATTTTAGCATGTGAAACTGACAATTTAAGGCTCTCATTGCTAAAGTTGCAGATGTATATACTTTCTTTCCCTATCTGTCTAATGCTCTGGAATCTCTGTCAGAGGGAACTGGATTCTTGGCTGATGAGGCCTTAACCCCTTTGGGTCCCTGAGAAATAGTTTCAGGGTCAGCTACAGGGCTTTTATACAGACATTTGTGTGCGTCAGGGACTCTGTAGTATCTGTCAGGTTTAACAGGGGCTGGAGGTAAGGAATCAGGATTAAGCTGTCTTCAGTATACACATCATCCACAATATCCAACACTGGCAGAATAGCAAGGGGTCTGTGTTGAGGTAATAAAAGGAAGGCTCAGAGCCTTTTCTTGGATTCTGAGTAATCCTGGCCTTCCCAATGGAAATGCTCCCTCATGGTATGTAAAGTTTCCCCAAAGGAGTAGTCCTCAGGCGGTGAGGATGATGGAATTGATTCCTCAGCATCAGAATCCTCATAAGGGGGTAAAGAATATCCTAGGTTTGAGAATGAATCTGAAGAGATGGACATCTGGTCGGATGAATCATAGTCTGCATCCTGTGTAGGCCTTTTATCAGGAGGGGGATGGGACCCCCTGATCAGAGTGATTAGGTCTTCGGCCATTTTGAGCATTTGTTTCTTAGACATGGAGGCCTGTCCTGGAGAATGCTGTATTTGTTTCTTTGATTTTAAAGGAGGCTGACTTAGCAGAGGGTTTAATGCTTAACTGACTAAGTCTGAAGACAGCCTCTGAAGCTGCGGGTAGCTCAGCTACTCCGGATCCCTCTGAAGGGTTAGTTTCAGTAGGCTGAATAACTTGTGCGTTCGAAGGCCCAGCCATCTCCACGTGGGAGTCAGAGGCGGCCTGTGGTTCTACAGAAGCGGTCATCAGGGGCTGTGAAGGCACCTCGCTAAAAACCAGAGAACAGGCGACTGGCCTAGAAGAGGCTTAGTTAGTTTTGGGCCTCGGATGCCTATCCTTGTCTTTGCACTTTTTATGTATTCTGGTCGTTGGAAGTTCTGACGGCATGGTATAATTGAATTTTCTACCAAAATAATGTCAGGCAAAATCAAACAGATGTTTAATAGTGTGCTTGTTAAACCTAGCACAAAACAGACAACCAGTGGCATCATGGCCTGGGCCTGGGCCTAGGCATGGGATACAATAAGAATGGAAATCCTTATGAGGTATCCGCTTCCCACAAGAAATACAATTAACTTTTACTGACAAGAGGCAAGAAAAAGTTTCCCCAACGGGGTACTTAGCTTTGTAGAAGACTTCGGTTCTGGATTCGGAATGAAAATCTCAGGAGACAGACGGCCGACCAGCACTTGCTAACTGCTTCTGCTTCGGGCACCGCGCGGCAAGAAAGCCTGAAGAAAATGGCATTGGCTGCATCTTGTATAGCCCTGTCACACTGACATCAGGGAGGAGGAGACAGCAACAGACGCTGGACCAAGACTTTGGAACTCAGGCTGACTGGGGAATGCAAGTGTAATGACTGCAGCAGTGTAACACGAACATCAGCAACCGACTCAGGACCCAAGACTTTGTTAATCAGTCTGACTGAGGGCTACCTGCAAGCAGATAACCCTAATGTGATGACTGCAACAGTGAAACACAAAGAACATCAGATTTGCCCTAAAAAGCTTGTAAACCCAGACACTGGTTTAAAAAAAAAAATAAAAATATTTTAAGTTTTTGACTATGTACCTCAATGACTGTCTACTGTACTGTCTAACTAAAAGTGTTAACTTCTACCCTATTATGTATTAAAATCAATTGTATGTTCTATATTTTGTTCATGCACTGCATTCTATTGTACTGTGGAGGTTTTCTCCCCGGGCCTCCACTGAAAATGGACCTGTGTCCAGTCGGACTTTCCCAGTAAACAAATATAAATAAATAAAATAGGATCGACTGGCACACCCTTAGACCAGAACTGTTTGCCGGAAGGGGGTTGAGAAATTTTTTCGTGCACTTCATTACATGCTCCACAGTATCCGGCTCTCCTTCCACACCCTGTTGGTGATAATGTCTGCAAGTTAGTCAAACAAGGTGGGAAACCCAGGATGTAGATGGTCCCGTCCCAAAAGCCTTCATGAACACAGACTCCTCGAAGGATAGGGGTAGGCTAGCCCATCCGCCTTTAAGCTTGAGGATTTCTAAGATTTTGCCCAAAACAGACATCCTTGGGCAGAGATTTTGGTGACCTGACCCCTTCATTGAGGTCCATATCCTCAGTGAGAGACTCTATAGGGGAGTCCAGGTGCCTCCTCTTGCATGAGGTCTTCTGATGCACCTGTTCAGTGGGGGGGGGGGGGACTTGGGTGAAGATTTGGAAGACCCAAGGGGGGGGGTGACTCCCACCTGAAGGCTGGTTCAAGAGGGCTGACTGGGAACAAGATGAGAAGAGTCCACTCTAGGGGGCTGAGATGGTCCCTGGAAAGCTGGGGAGGAAACTCATAGGTTGGTACTAGGCTATCTGCCCAAAGGCATTTATAAGCCTAGCCAGAATGTGCTGGCTTTCGCCGCCCCCTTAGATTAGTTCCCTGTGCCTCTGTCCAGCAGAGCCACTGAAGTGATCCCCGAGGTAAACTTGGTTTCCCATCCACTCGTCAAAGTTTCCTTTGAAGAGTGTTGGCAAGGAGCTCTGCCTAATGTAGATTGGGAGCTTGTTCCAAAGCATGGGAAGTCTCTGAGACAGGAATCTATCCCTCCAGCACATCGTATTTATTATTGTGGTGAGGTTTAGATCCCTAGAGCGTGTGGCTCGAGGAGTAAGGTTTTCTTTAGGTGGAGCATGTCCATCAATTCTGGGTTGGACATGGCCTTGTATGTCAGGCAGAGATCACATCAGAGTAGCAGTAAGCAACAGAGTACAACTGGAGTTTCTTCAGTCAAGCTGCATCGGGCATTTGTTTGAGGCCAGTGATCCTCTTGGTGAGGTACTTCTGTGGTCTTTCCAGCTGTTGCAGGTGTCTTGTAAGGTACATCCCAAATGGGGCATTGTACTCTATGATGGGTCTAATGAGTGATGAGTAGAGGGGCACAATGACCGCTTTTGATCTGGATGCGAACCCTTTTGTGATTAGGTGGGCCACGTAGAAGGATTTTCTAACCACTTTGGCAATGTGATTATCAAAGGTGAGATTACTATCTACTTCGGTACCCAGATCCCTTATTACGTCTTCTGTACTTAGGGGACTACCACCTATGTGGTAGTTTGTGGGTACTTTGTTTTTTCCAAAGGGGATGACTATGCACTTTTTGGCATTTGATTTTGACACCAGGTATCCACCTCATTGAGACCCTTTTGGAGGATGTCTGTGTCAGCCGGAGTGTCAATTATAGCCCCTAGTTTGCAGTCATCTGTGAACTTGGTCAGTCATAGTCCTCCTGTGCCTGCCTGTACCTCTGAGAAGTATATGCTGAACAAGAGGGGTCTTAGGATTAAGCCCTGGGGAATGCCACTTGTAACCAGTTTAGAGTCAGACCTAGCTCCTGCAACTCTCACCATATGGGTTCTGTCAGTGAGCCAGTTGGCAGCCCATCTTGTGACGTAGGGGTTTATGTTCAGGCTGGTGGGCATGTCTATAACACCAGAATGGGGAATGGTGTTGAAGGCCTTAGCGAGGTCTAGGTAGGCTGTGTGTACCACCTTTCCCTTGTCTATAGCCTAAGTAACTGTCTCAAAAGAAGTCTACAAGGTTTAGGAGGCATGATCTGCCCTTAGCAAAGGCAAACCGGGTAGGATCCAGTGTTTGGAGGTTCCCAATGTCTCCGTTAATGAGTTCCATGATGATGCGCTCCATAGCCTTACAGACCAAGCTAGTCAGGCTTATAAGGCAACAGCTCCCGGGGTCTGTTGTGGCTCCAACTTTGTGGAGCAGAATAACCGTTGCTGTGCACCACTCTATGGGTATGCAGCCTGTGGAGAGGCTGAGTTTGAACAGTGTGTTTAGGTGAGGGGTTAGTTCATCTTTGAGCTTGTGTAGGACACAGCCTGGGACACCATCCGATCCCATTGATACTGTGTTTTTGGCTTTGGAGAGGGCTGTTTTAACCAGAGTGTCTGTGATTTCAGGGACTCCACATTCTTCTGGTATGGTTATGAGCCCTTTTGGGGGTGAGAGGGGGGTGAAGTTTGCGCTGAACCTGTCTGCCAGGATGTTGGCAATATCAGTCAGTTCAGTGCATTTTGTGCCATTCTGCACAAACTCAGAGCAGATCTGAGCACTGCCACTTAGATTCTTGACATAGCTAAAGAATGCCTTGTGGTTATCCTTGGAATCCTTGGCAATTTTTCTTTCAAAGCACACCTTGGATGATTTTGTGAGGGATCATAGTTTCTTGCTGATGCTGATCAGGGTTGTCTTCTCTTCTTGGGATTTTCCTCCTTCTATTGTATAGCTTGTTTATGGCAGGAGTACACCAGACTGGTTTCCTTTTCTTGGAGGAGCAAGTCTTGGTTTTGCTTGGGATGGCACGATCCATGCATTCTTGTAGCTGCTCGCAGAATGCATTAGTAAAGGATTTGCAGCTTGGACAGTGTTATCCTTCAGCATGGAGGCTTTGAAATTTTCCACCTCAGTCTTAAGTAACGTGAAGTTTGCTTTTGAAAAGTTTTTCACGGCGGTTTTCTTATCCGGGGGTGGGGGCAGAATATGGATATCCAAAGTGATTTATGGTCAGATCTAACCAGCGAGTGGTTGACCTATGGTGTGGAACACCAGTCGCCCATGTTGGTGATGACCAGGACCAATATGGTGTCACCTCTGGTGGGAGTGTTGACCAGTTGAACCAGGGCACTTGAGTTTATAAATTCTAGGAAAAGTTGGGCAAGGGAGTTAAGTACTTGAGTAGTTCGCCCAGTTCATGTTTGGGTAATTGAAATCACCCAATATTAGGGTGTTTGGTAGGACCTTTGTTTCCCAGTGTTCCTAGAAACGTGGAATGGGTGTCCTGGAATATGGCGGGTGATCAGTAGCAAGCTACAATTTGAATTGCAGTTTTGCCCATTGTTAGTTGCACATGGATGATCTCTGAAGCATTGTGCTGTGCCACTTACCTGGAGGTGTGGGTATCTTTGATGAATATGGATATGCCCCCGCCTTTTGTATTTCGGTTTGGGTTCTGTGGCCGAAATGTATGGTATGAGTTGTAGCCTAGTACTGCTGGGGTGCTCTATGGAGCCTTAAACCAGGTTTCTGTTACTGCACACATATCGATTTTCTCCATACTGAGGAGTGCCTAGAGTGCGTGCATTTTGAGGTTTAGACTTCTGGCATGAGTAGCATTACCCTTAGTTTTTTGTTACTTGTGCTATTTACGGCAGTGGGTTTGTCTTTTGAGCCTTGCCTAAAAAGGCACTATGGGGGTGGCAAGAGCCTTGGCCAGTATTCGAAAGCAGTCCCTAGCGAAGCAGCATGGCTTGTCGAACAGGTCATCCCAGGCGGACAGACACTGGATCCCCTTTGAAGGACACCAGAAACTTAGCCAAATGTTGAAATCGAGAATTTTTTCTTTATACCATGGTATCATTCTTGGCGAGGGCAGGATGCTACTCAGGGTCAGGGTCAGGGTCATACCGGCCTGGGCTATGTGATGATAGAGCTCTTCCATGTCTCTCTTCATGTAGTCCAGGGAGGTACAGCTCAGATCATTCACACCAACATGGACAATGAGAGAGTCATATTTATACTTGTTCTGGAGTGACCAGAGTGCTTGTGTTATGTGGCAGATCCTTGCACCCGACAGGCAGCTAACAGTAACCTTCTCCTTATTCAGCCTAGTGAGTGGGACATCAGTATGCCTGACTATAGAGTCACCTATTACAAGTATGTTGGGTATGTTACTTTGCCTTAAGGGCGGTGATTGCATGGCACACTGGTTTTGTGTAGTATGTTTCATGGTTTGTGTTGGGGGGGGTGGAGGTTGCTTGGATGTTTGCTTTGGAAGTGTCTGTTGGTTTTGCAGATTTTTATTTAGAGCCTCCAGGTATGTTTTAATGTATTTGTGTGTGTTTTTTGCCGGTGCTGGTTTAATGGGTATATGTAAGACTGGTGGTGTGATGCAAGTATTTCCCTTCTCCTCTTGACTGTCTGATCCAGTCTTGGGTTGAAACAGCTTAGCCTCTAGTTTGGCTGTATAACTGCATCTCTCGCATGTATTGGTGTTTGGTGGTAGGAAGAGGGGGTTGTCTGTGTACATGAGGCAGTTGCAACTTTGCCTTAAAATGCCCAGAATCACCAGTTTGACTGGAGAGTACACCTGAAACTGCCCTTTAGACATGCCTGGATAGGTACAGTGAACTGTTTTACTGGATGGCTGGTAAGGTCGAATAGAGGGCCTTGTCCTTCTGTACAGTACAGAAGGGTCTAGTGCTAGGGTTTATACGTGCTTGCTAGAAGTTTTGAGCAAGTGAGGAAAATGTCCCCTATACAAGCCAGAAAGCTGAAGGGCTGGACGATGCCCCCCAACTGCTCTCCTGGCAGGCACGCCCACCTGAGAAGAGGGACCAGAGCAAGCCAGCACCTCCCAGCCTCTAGACAATACTGGCTCTGAGCTGTCGACGGCTAAAGCACCAAGGGAAGAGATCAGTTTAAAAAAAAAAAAAAAAAAAAAGGGGTCCGGAGCCCCACCCATGGACTCCGGGATGACAGATCAGGCCTGGAACTCCATCTGCCCAGGGGAGGCCGAGCAGTGACAGTCAGGGTCTCCGATGGGGTAGAGACAGAATAGCCTCTAGGGCCCCATCTCCTCCCTGATGCATCCCAGGGCCTGAAAGTCCAAAACCAACTGAATTGGACAAGAAGCCAGCAAAGAGGCAAGAGATGGACCCTTGGCCAGATGAGCAGGGGACAAGCCCCAACTCAATCTGAGCCTTGAGAAAGGACCGCATCAACCTGTTCATATTGGTGGGGGGGCAAGCTCCTGGAGGACCTATACAAGGCGGAGGACCTAGCTGGGGATGGATGTCTGGACCCCAAGGACTTCCCATGCCTGTCCAGAGATTGGCTCTTGTGTTTGGAAGCAGAAGGGGACTGCCCCAATTCAGAATCCAACAGGGAGTCCTCTATAACAATAGTGGGATCTAGCAATGGACAAATGAGGATCCAAGCACTTGCATCCCAGCGTGGCTGGCCCAGATGTGGAGGCCATGGATCTAGGAGTAGATTCCCACAAACTCAGATCAGAGAGAGAGCCCTGGATTCGGAGGGGGAGTTGCGGGACCTACCTGAGGAAGTCGGATCAGACTGAGTTGAGGCTGGGGGTGGATCCGAGGAGCTGGGTTCAGACAGCCTGGCTTTTTCCAAAGAAGACCGGGGAAGAGAGGGGGCCTTCCAATTATGGTCAGAAGGTCCAGACTTGGCCGGGAACTGGGCTAATAGACCCCCCCCTGAACCATACCCTTTAACAAAAGCTTGTTCCGGCGCTCGACCAGGGCCATGGGGTTGAATGCAGCACAAATGTCACACTCAACCTCCAGGTGGTTGCCACCTTATTAAGGCACTCGTGAGAATTGGACTGGACATCTTCCGACCGCATGAGTAGCACCACTTAAACCCAACAGGCTTGTCTGACATGATGGGTAACAAGACACTAAAAGCTCAAGGAACGCGCTAAAATCATTAACCAGGGGGAAAATGCTATGGTCAAACACTAAATATAAAGAACTATAACACTAAAAGGTACAGAAGGGCCGAAAAGAAAAAGGGCTAAAAAGTCAAAAAACTGAAATGGGAGGGTGGGGCTATATACTACCTACAAATTAAACTAGCAAACACACTATGAAGGAGAGAAATTATGGTACTTATCCCTACTGGAGACTAGAGCCAGAGAATCTAAGTCTGATGCAGAGTGCAGAAAATGAGATCAGAGGGCAGCAAGTGATCATGGGAGTGGAAGGAGCTCAAGCCTAGATGCTGTCTGCAAAGCTGCCGGCTCGGATCCAGTGTCAGATCCTACAACCCAAGAGTGAGGAATAGTGACATGGATAACATCAGATCTGTCCTGGTTCAGACAAGTATACTCATTCAGGATAAATGGTGACTTGGCTTTTGAGCCATGTATCTCTGTGTTGAAAGCAGAAAGTTAATGTATACATTTACGTACTTAGTTGTACTTGCAGCCCCCTCCAAAATGTCTCTCTCTACTAATAACTGCAAGTATGTATGAGCTATGTTTTCTTTTATCAAATCCTGGATTTGTAACTGTATTTATGTAATAATGCTGTTTGCCTTCTCAATTTGGTTATTTACTTAAGTTAGAATGACTTTCTTGTTTATGACTCAAGTCACGACTGGTAAGGGTTCTCAGATGAATTATCTTCCCTTGTCAAACATAAAAATATAGTTATACAACCTATTGCTCACTCATATAACCTTAAGAGGCAATACAAAGGTTAGATAAACTAGTACAATTATGCACATCTCTGGTAAGGCTACTTAAGCAGCACTTTTTTTGTTCCTTTTAATCCTTTTACTAGTGATTACTTTCCAGAAGGTCATGCCTAAATAGACTATTTTCAGTTTCCCCCCCTTGTCTATAAAGATTAATATCTCCAAAAATGATTTGATAGCCTTAAGAATTTATGGTGGAACACACAGCTATAATAATTGCCTCTTACAGCGCTCATAGTTTCAGGGGCAACTGAAAATTTGCAGCTTGAATTTTACTGAGAACATACTTTTGGTCACATAATCTCAGTTTTCTACAGACTGTTTTTTAGGCCTGATGTTGCAATTTTTATATGCACTTTGATCCTACCCAAAGAAAGCTGTGTTTTGGCCTTCACACTTAATCATTCTGTCTGACAGCTGGTGCGGTTTCTTTTCTCTCTCTGTATAGCATAGATAATACAACACACACACACAAGTACAAGTTAAACTGCAATAAAATTATAACACCCTTGTGTGGAAGTCAGTCAATACTAGATAGTGCTTTTTGCAGCAACATTTAAAATAACCATTTCTGAAACATTTTAGCTTTAATGATACAACACAAATTCAGGTTTACAGTTATAAAACTCCACATGTACTGACAGCATATAAAAAAGGGCAAACAATTTAGAAACAAAATAAATTATGTAAATGGAAGAGAAATGTTCCTTACTGCACACCAAAAAAGTTGCTGGCTCTTGAACTATACTTCTCATTCGATAGTGGTTTCTCTCCTATGCTGGAGATACCCTTCAGCAGATACCTTGGAAAGGTGTTGGGATACCCATAACCCCTACGTGGCTGGTGTACAGAAAGAGCTTGTATCACACAAAATCACCTCATTGAGGTTGCAAACTGAAGAACAAATACGGTTTTGTGTACATAAACACTCTGAATACTGAGCCTTCGTAGAGACTGTGGGTGTGTAGACCTTGGCTGTGTACCACCTGCTGACTCAGACATCCTACTGGGAGGCTTCAGCACTCGCATGAACTTGTGACCCTGTCTACTCATAACAAACAGGTCAGAATTCAACACTGCCCACAGTCTTCAGTCAAAGGTTTTTGATGGAATCTACACATGTGCCGGACAGCTACATCATATGAGGTGATAAAGCTGTCAAATGACCACCACCTGGTATGAAATCTGGATTAAACAGCTGAAGAGAAAGACCTGGTAAGGCCATAGGTGCAGTATGCCCCAAGAACAGAGGGAACTGAATACAGACAAATGAATGGGTGCAATGATAGCAGTACTGTAGGCACTGCAGCAGACTATAGTGGTAAAGGAAGACCTGATTACCAAGATAAAGCTCTCAGATTACTGGCTAGTCTGTCCTCACCATCACTTATGGCCTAAGCTCTGGGTAATGACAGAAATGTTAACAGTGATACCAGACACAGAAGTGAGGCTGTTGAAAAGGAATGCTGGCTAAGTGTCCATGACAGACCGAGGAGCCTGGCAATCCAAGATCATCATAGAGTACAGCTGCTACACCTCTAGGATGACATAAGTCAGCGTGGTGGTCTTTGCTCCTACCAAGGAAGAAAACTCAGCACACCCACTAGAGGTATACCAGGTACAAGTCCACTAGAAGGCTGCCCAGTGGTACACCAAGATACACTGGAACAATTACCCCTGCTTGCCTGAGAAAAGTCTCAGGATCCCACAGAATGAACTGGGGACTGCTACAGGATATACTTGATTAAATGTAGCCTGCTTGTTCAGCTTGCTACTTCCACAACATTTAACACAAGCTGTTTAGAAAATAAATTGACTGTGCTTGTATACTTCCAAACACTGACAAAGGGTGTTGTTATGCATATCTAAAATAAAGTGTAGACACTTTTACATCAACATCCTTCTAGCATCAAGTGCACATTGCCATTTTACACATACTATTAAGCCAACTGCCACAACTAAAAAAATGAAAAGAAAAAAAACATTGCACACAAAAAGAAAAATGAAAATTCTACGCCATCTATGCCAAAGTCTGGAAATTAAATGCATCCCTTTTAAAAAGAAAATAACCCTCAACTGGCCAATACGAAAATGACTAAGGTCAAAAATGGACCAAAATCTAAAAGCTTATACAAAAATAAAGTAAAAAATTTTAAATAGTACAAAACACATTTTTCACTACACTACTAAAATATTGCCCCTAACTTATTCTCAGTATTAAAGAACACAACAGAACTTGTTCAAAAAACTAACCATACTATTACAGCCCTATGCAACAACTTATGCAAGAACAGCATCCCGTCAAACCGAACAAGAAACGGTAATCCAAAATAAACATGGGGATCAGAACAAAACAGGTAAATGGAGTAAGTTAGGGTGCGGTTTGTATGAAACATCCTGCTTTCTATCTATGGCTTCATCACTCATTACAAAACTGATTCAGTAAAGTAAGTACAAGGCACTTTATGCATCCCCTTCCCACAAACATACACAAATCCCTTAACACTAGTTGTATAAGCTTAGCAATTACTGAATATATATAAAAAAGCCCATATATCAAGAGCACTCTGAGCATAATTGATCTTAAATCAAATAAAAGACAAACCTCCCCATCTAATCTGTTACCTTTCTGCTTTGGTACTACGCACTTTCTTTGCCTAAGTGCTACTTATTATGGATTACTTCACAAAGTTTTTCTTGTCATTCAGAGGATCAAAAGTGAATAATGCTGCATGTACTGACAATTTTTAACTGTATGAAACATTAGCTGTAAACAATTAATGCCAAGCCTAACCTAGGCTACACTGATGTATTGTACTATGTGTAGTGGCTTGCATAAGGCAGCACTTAACTACTGACACTATAATTGCATGTCATACATGTATGAGGTGGTGCAGTGGCACAGCAAATAAGAGTCACCTCACAGCAAAAGATTCTCAGTTGGGGTGTCTGCCCTCCCTGTGTTTGTGTGGGCTTCCTCCGGGTAATTTGGTTTTCTTCCACATTCCAAACACATGCAGTAGGTGACTAGACACTAAATTGCCCACAGGTGTGTGCGTGTGCGCACGCGTGTGTGGTGAAGAAGACCTACTGTGGCAGGGCTAGCGACCCAGTGGTGTAAACCTTGGAGCTAGATGACTATCACTGTTAAAGTGACACCCAGATCCCATGTGCAAAAATGGGAAAAAGAAGGTTGTAGACGGATAAAGTCATGGCAGAAAAAGGCCTTTGGGGCTAGATGAGTTACCACAAATAAATTATTTTAACTGGTACCGCTGCACTACCACCAGGCTTCAACCTTCCAGGTCACAACAATATCACATGTGACAACTGCTCCAGTAGCTTTCTCCCCATTCACAGTTTCACCGCAACATAGTCAAGACTGCAATGATCATAAAAGTGAAAAGGTCCAGGTTCTAGAACTCTTGGATTAAGATCATGGAGGGGTACACACTAATCACACAATGGCACTTCAGAAAGAGCCACTTGAGGAGCTTTGATGTACAAATCCAAATCATGAATGCAGACCCTGTATGGTGCTCAATCAAATGTGCAATGTGCCACTAATACGGTGTTTTGTCAAATGTCTTGTATAGGTTATTACTGTGCTACACGTCAAGATCAAGGATCAGCCTTTAACTGCCAACAACCTACACTCTCCTCCAGTGACACACATCCCAAGTGAGATGTATGGACAATTTTTGACTAACATTTCACAATGAAGGAGAAGACATCAGCCATGCTGTTAATAACCTTGCTAAAAACAATCTTTCTTACAGAAAGAGGTAAATATGAATAGTTACATGCTGCTGCCAAGTAGGTGGGGCACAAGCATACAGGCTCATCTTATTAAACAGTTAGGGCACATAAACACCAGTAGTTCATAACAACACTTCAACTACACAGTAACGTTGCAACACTAAGTTCTAAAACATTTAAACACCTAGGTTTACAAATGAGACACACAAACAGCTTAACAATGTTTAATAATTAATCACAAACAGTGCTAGTGTCAAAAAGACTTTTTAATGTTTTATAGAAGTTTCCAATTTTGTCAGTCCATATGCAGAGGAATTTAACAGAATGCAACCCAATATAATAAACCTTAAGGGCAACTTTGACTTGGTGTTAACTCAAGTGTACTGCCTTATAGTACTAGACCAGACCGACATAAGGAAAATGTTAAACAAAACTACTCCCAAATACTAGCAAAGACGGTCAGTCCCTTCAAAACTGATGGCAGCACTGAAAATGGTACATATTACAGAGAATTTGACAGGCTTTGGAACCTGTGGCCTCTACAAACAGCAATTCCACATTTATGGGAAAGGCTACTCAGTCCATCTTATACTTCTCAAACAGATCTGCTACATCTTCCCGAGAGATTTTGCTCCAACCTTTTTCTTGTACATGGTAGAGGTTGACCACCCCCCCAGAGTAAGCATCCCGGTGAGTGGCTTGGAAAATGGATCGTCGTGCCAATTCATAGGCTTCATCTATATCTAGTTCATAGCGGTATCCACGATCTAGTGTACCGTAGGCATACATAGAACCTGAACCCACAGAGAACATATCACCAGCAATCCGATTTCCTTCACTGTCCACATAATAAAGACCTATGTAACACAAGAAACACAAAATAAATAGGTTAGGCTCACAGCAGTGCTGGTAGGTTTAACAGCACATCATAGATTGACTGTATTAAAATCGTGAAGCATGTCCTAAGTATGTAGTCAGAACAAAATGAAGCATGTCCTAAGTATGTAGTCAGAACAAAATCGTGAAGCATGTCCTAAGCATGTAGTCAGAACAAAAGATTCCAAATTCAACATCAAACTAAGGACCACACCAGGGTTTTAAGATAAAGACATTTGTTATAAACATCTGGCTTACTGCCGCACTATAAACTCCACCTCAGACACTACGCAGTAACTTTTAGACAAATATGAACTCTGTCCGTGATCAGGATTGTCAGTCATTCTTAAGTTTTATGACTGAAAGATCAGTGCACCTGAAGTTTTACAAGATAAACATGAATTGCCCCTGTACAGTTCTGTGAAATTAGCAGTTACCTGGATGTGACCCCCCCCCCCCCACAAAAAATAAAAGACGCACTACCATCAGCACTCAAAGAAGGCATACCCAGAAGTTGCATTACGAAGTGTGGAAAACAAAACTGTCAACAAAAACTACCAGATTATGCACCCCTACACACTGTGAACAAGAATAAATGCAGTTTATTTACTAAAGGTATAAAAAGCATTGCTAGGACTGTTAAAACTACTAAAAAGAGCAACAAATACATAAAAAAAAAAAAAAAAAAAAAACATTACTCACTCCACTAAAGCTCAATTTTATTGCTATGCACACCTAGATATACTACACAAAAAGGAAACTCTACTTTTAAACAAAAACAATAGGTACACATATATTTACACACACAGGAAATGCTGCAGTTAAAATGGTAATTGTAGGACCCTTCCTCTCAGAGTTCTGATTAGAAGGAAGCAAGATTGTTCAGACTACTCCGACTTCTTCTGTCGGCTTTTCCCGGTTAGGGGTCGCCACAGCGGAACTCCGGTCCACTAATTATTGGCAGTAGATTTTTTTTTTTTTTTTTACGGGTGCCGAGGTGCCAGCTCGACGCCCAACCTTCAGCGAAGGCACGTCCATTTTACGCATATCTTTTGAACGCCACTCGACCGCAGGGAGGGCATGCAGACTCCACACAGAAGGCGCTCCAGTCAAGAATCGAACGGGAGAACCTCTTGCTGTGAGGCAATAACGCTACCGCTGTACCACCACGGCTTATAACTCCAAAAACAAGGGATATTCTAATTTTAGAACTTTTGGACATAAAAAAAGAAACACAGCCACACATTAAACAGTAACCTCTAGTACATTTCTTCTTACAAAAATAAACATCTAGGATTAAGGTACCAATGGTATCTTGCACAACTTATACAAGAATTAAGATGTATACTCAAGTACCTCCTTAAAAGTAAAAAAATATTAATGACATCCCAGCACTGAATACAATACATCTCTATTTTTTTAATGTCTTTTTCTTTTTTTTTTCATACTGAAGTCACAGTTGTAAGCCATGAGTGCCAATATAACTAGATCATTCTTTTATTTCAAACAGGAAGCTGAAGTACAGTTCTACTAGGCAGACTAACAGCAGACCTTTGAAGGAGGAGTTACTTAAGGCAGCTGAAAGCTCCCTTGCAGACTATTAAAACCTCTACTACTATTCAGCAACACAAGGCACACACCGGATACAAAAAGCATATGTGGATACATACCTCATAATAGTACATCCCCAGGGGAGCACTTACCACCCCAAAACAGCATTACCCATGGGATTCAGAGCCCATAACAAACAGCACTACCTCATAGAATGCACATCTCATACAAAAAGAAAGCCACACAATTAGGACACACAGGCCAGGCCAAAAAATCAAAACTTTCTTAGAAAAACTGAAGACTTCATAAACAGTCTGACATCTGAGAACTGCAATACAATGGACTAATTACACATTTACAAAAACAAGCTCTGAAGAACAGTAATCCAAAATTGGGAAGCATTTGTACTGTTCTAACTCTCCTTACTGTTAAGATATGTATCTCACAACCGTGACAACTAGACAGCCTTCTGCAGGGTGAGCTCCTGTAGTTGTAGAACTATAATGAGCAGAATATTATACATTATTTTAAGAATGCTCCAACTATACAGGACAGCTAAGAAAGGATCGGCTGCAAAAATGCCCTGCCACAGCCTGAATTATTTTAAACTGAAGAACAAATTTTTTTTGTACTTGGTGAATATGTGGGCAGCTGATCAAGCTCAAAAACTTCACATGGTTTCCCCACCATTTGGGGAAACTTACTACTTTTTTCCCCAATTTGGAACTTGCAGACTGCTTTTCACACTTGAAATCATTGTGGGTGCAGTTTCTATATGGGTATTTTTTTTTTCTTGCTGAAGCGGTGTGCCCAC
This sequence comes from Protopterus annectens, assembly GCF_019279795.1. Classification (NCBI taxonomy): domain Eukaryota; kingdom Metazoa; phylum Chordata; order Ceratodontiformes; family Protopteridae; genus Protopterus; species Protopterus annectens. The sequence goes on along the minus strand of NC_056750.1, from coordinate 164,401,044 downwards.
TGAGTTAGTATATATACACACAATTCTGCAAGCACGCATGGGGCTGGGAGGGCAACCCTCTTTACACTGAGGCACAGGGATGTTTAATCCCCCTTGCAAAAAGCACCTTGGTCAGCTGATGCATCAGTTGGTGCATTTCATCTGGGTGAAGCTTCAATAAATTTAGTCTTGACAAAAAGTAGAGGAAGAGCTTTACATACACCTCAAGCAGACACATTCATTATTAAAATAAAATATGCAACAAAAATAGCAACTAGCCAAGAAGAAAATGCCTGTCGGTTGCTCTACTTGTCAAAACAACCATGCAAAGATCACTCATGTTTCCTGATGCTTATGGCTCTGTCCACATCTTATGGCTCTGTCCACATATGGCTTAAGGTAGCTGTGCCCATACAAAATATTCCAACAATCCTTCCTCCTATTTTTTCAGCAGGAGAGGACAGCTACACAAAACAGAGAAAACAGCTCAACTCATGGGCAATATTACACAATACATCACCCTCTTGAGTTAGACAAGTAGATCAGGTTTTACATTACTGCAACCTTATGAGCGAAAGAGCTCAATGACTAAAAGGTGAGCCTTGTGTGATCTATGGTCATAACTACAATAAAAAAAAGGTCTGCACACCTGAAATTGAACCAGTTTCACAAACACTAAAGTATTTTCTAGGAGACAAAGCCCTGCTACTCATATTACCAACTCAAGACTGCTGTATGTTTGGGAAAGAGAAAGTCTCAGGATACTGCAATCTAGATTTTTTAAAAGGTAAAAACCCAGATCTTAAATTTGAGTGTCATTCACCAGTGACGCAAATGTGTCTGTGTGCCCCTTAAATAGGATCAATACAAACTATCCTCTGCCGATATAGCTGAACAATGATATGCTTCTTGAGGCAAGAATGCTTCATTCCAATGATCATGCAACTGGTATGACTGCCCATTTTCTAAACAAATGGGCAGTCATACCAGTTTGTTCCAGTGATCAGATTTTGCTGATCCCTGGGCTTTGTCTTGGTTCCTGTGTTTCTCCATTTTCCTTGTTTGGTCAAGGGGAAGTTTCTTTACTCACCAGTGAGGGTGGGGAGTACTGAGCTGCCTGTTTGTCCTCAGAGGAGTGGTTTAAAGCAGTAACTTGTAGTTTATTGGCCATTTTGGGTCATTTCCTGTCTTTTCCAGCCCCCTGCTATAAAGCACGCTTTGGCGGCACACAAGAGCAGCGGCGGTCAATCAAGGTTAAACTATTCGGGCTGCCTAAATTCCACTCTTCAAATTTTCCCTTAAAACAGCCTTCCTTGAACTGTACTGCTGATCAAACCAGCGTATTCTATATCTAGAAAGTTCAGCTCTACTTGATTCTTAAGTAGACTATTCTTTATCTGTAAAGACTAGCAGTTGCTCCTAAAGTATTTTTTACTTTGATATAGCACTTTTATTATACATAGTACCCCACTAGCCAAAAATCCCTTTTCGATCACCCACATCCCCCGGAGTCTTTTCAAAGTCCTGGTCTATTCCTTCTAGCATGTCGAGGGATCAGTTGCTAGTGTCCTCTCCTGCTCAGCTGGTGAATCTGGGAATATGGAGGCAATGTTACAATTGCCTCATGTACACGGACAACCCTCTCCTTCTTCCACAAAACACAAATACATGCGAGAGATGCAACTATATAGCCAAACTGGAGGCTGAGCTCTCTCAACACAGGACTGGCAAGACCAGACAGGAGGAGAAGGTAACCTCACACACCACAAACCCAGTCTCACATAGTACTATCAATACTTCAAATCATACACATAAATACACAAAGACATACTCGGAGGCTCTGATCAAAAATCTACCAAAACAGCAGAGGCCACCAAAGCATACACCCAAACATCTGCCACCTCAGGACACAACACATTCAACACATAGACCACATAGTCAGTGTGCCAAACAGTCACAGCCCTTAAGGCCAAACACAATGCCAGACACACTCGTCATTGGTGACTCCATAGTCAGACACACTGACGTCCCGCTCACCAGATTGAGTAAGGAGAAGGTCACAGTAAGCTGCCTGTCGGGCGCTAGAATCTGCCACATAACGCAAGCACTCAGGTCTCTCAACAGCAGGTACAAGTACAACACTGTCATTTGTCCACGCTGGTGTGAACGACCTGAGACGTACCTCCTTGGACTACATGAAAAGAGACATAGAGGAGCTCTATGTAGCCCAGGCAGGTATGACCCTGACCTTGAGCAGTATCCTACCTTCACCTAGAATGATGCCACAATACAGTGAAAAGATGATCAGCTTTAATAATTGGCTTAAATTTTGGTGTCATTCAAAGGGGATCCAATGTCTGTCTGCCTGGGATGACATGCTGGGCAAGCCACGCTGCTTCGCAAGGGACGGCTTGCACCTGTCACCCCTGGGTTTCCGGATATTGGCAAAGGCTCTTGCCACCCCCATAGTGCCTTTTTTAGGCAAAGCTCAAATTCTAAACCTACCACCCTAGAACACAAAAAAGGAAAAAAAACTAAGGGTAATGCTGCTCAATGCCAGAAGTCTCAATCTCAAGATGCACGCACTCGAGGCCCTTCTCAGTATGGAGAACATCGATGTTTGTGCTGTGACAGAAACCTGGTTTAAGGCTCCTGAGAGCACCCCAGCACTATCAGGTTTCACCTCATATCATGCTCCGGCCCCAAAAACCGGACAACACCAAGAAAGGAGGGGGGGTGTCCATATTCATAAAGGACACACACACCTCAAGGTTGGTGGCAACGCACGATGCATCGGAGACCATCCAGGTGCAATTAACCATAGGCAAGACTGCTCTGCAATTTGTAGCATGTTACAGGCCACCCTCTCAAACTCAGGAACCTCACATGGCCTTCCTGAAAACACTGGAGGGATAAATGTATCTCCAAATACCATCATACTAGGTGATTTCAACTACCCTAATATAGACTGGGAACACTATTCAAGCCCAAACACTCTAGCCCAAAGGTTCCTGGAGTTCATAAACTCAAATGCCATGGAACAACTAGTCACCATCCCCACAAGAGGAGAAAACATACTTGATCTCATCATCACGAACATGGGATCACAATGTTCAACACCGGAAGTATACCCCTCACTGGTGAGATCAGATCATAAACTAATCTCGCTGGAGGTCCTCATCCCGCCCCCACCTGAAATAAAAGACCACAGTGAAAAACTTCTCAAAAGCCGACTTCACACTTCTAAAAAGTAGTGTGGTCTCCTTTAAGGCCCCTGAGCCAGTGGTAAACATTACTCAAACCGCTGAATCACTTACAAATGCCTTCTACCAGCACCTACAGGACTGCATGGATCAGGCAATCCCAAACAAAACTAAGACTCTTTGTACCAAAGGCAAGCATCCAGTCTGGTGGACCCCAGCCATAAACAAGCTCTACAACAAAAGGAGGAAGCTACTACAAGATGAGCAAAATCCTTGAAAGGTAAGACACCTTTGATCATTATAAGTAAAAAACTAAGAGCTCTCATAAAATCATCCAAGACAAATTTTGAGAGAAAACTCGCCAAGGACTCAAAAGACAATCATAAGGCCTTCTTTAGCTATGTTAGAAACCTAGGAGGAAACTCCCAGATATGCTCGGAATTAGTTCAAAATGATGTGAAGATTACTGAACCTACACACATTGCCAACATACTGGCTGACAGGTTCAGTGCAAACTTCTCCCCAAAAGGAGAGATATCTATACCAGAGGATTGTAGCCCCCCAAACATCTCCAACGCCCAGGTGAGAACTGCTCTCTCCAAGGCAAAAAACACAGCATCCATGGGACCGGATGGTGTCCCCGGCTGTGTGCTCAACGAACTCAATGAGGAATTAAACCCGCAGTTAGGACAGCTGTTTAATCTTAGCCTCACCTCAGGATACATACCCAAGGAGTGGCGCACGGCGACTGTGGTCCCACTTCATAAGGGCGGTGCCTCCACCGACCCTGGAAATTACCGTCCCATTAGCTTGACAAGCCTTATCTGCAAAGCCATGGAGAGGATCATAATGGAACTCATAAATAAAGGCATAGAGAACTTGCAGACTTTGGATCCATCCCAGTATGGCTTTGTCAAAGGCAGATCATGCCTCTTAAACTTGGTTGACTTTTTCGAAACAGTCACCAAGGCCATTGATGAGGGAAAGGCAGTCCATACAGCCTACCTCGACCTGGCAAAGGCCTTCGACACAATACCCCACTCAGGTATCATCGAAAAGCTCATCGGCTTAAATGTAAACCCATACATCACAAGATGGGTTGCAAACTGGCTAAGTGACAGAACCCACAGGGTCAGAGTTGCTGGCGCCATGTCAGACTCAAAGCCTGTCACAAGTGGTGTCCCACAGGGCTCAGTCCTGGGACCACTCTTGTTCGGCATCTACTTTTCTGAAGTACAAGCAAACACAGGAGGGTTATGGCTGAAAGTTTGCAGATGACTGCAAACTGGGCGCCATAGTCGAAAACACATCTGACACAGATATCCTTCAGAAGGGCCTCACAGAAATGGATAACTGGTGCCAGAGCCATGGCCTAAAGTTAAACGCCAAGAAATGCATAGTCATACCCTTCGGGAAAAACAAGGTTACCCCTAGCTACCATATAGGTGGCAATCCACTGAGCACAGAAGAAGTCATCAGGGATCTGGGGACCCAGGTTGACAGTAACCTTTCGTTTGACACTCATGTTGCCAAAGTAGTTAGGAAAACCTTCTACATTGCCCACCTGATCATGAAGGGATTCACATCTAGATCTAGGGAGGTCATCGTCCCCCTGTACTCATCACTCATTAGGCCTATGATTGAATACAATGCCCCATTCGGAATGTATCTGATCCGACACCTGCAGCAGCTGGAAAGGCCCCAAAAGTTCCTCACCAAAAGGATAAAGGATCTCAAAAATATGTCTTATGCTGCCAGACTGAAAGAACTCCAGCTCTATTCAGTCGCATACCGCTTGCTCAGAGGTGACCTGTGCCTGACATATAAGGCCATGTCAAACCCAGATTTGATGAATATGCTTCACCTCAAAAAATCTAGATCCCTCAGAACCACAAGGGCGGGAGACTTAAACCTTGACAAGGTTATTAATAGAACGTGCTGGAGGGACAGATTCATCACCCAGAGACTCCCTATGCTGTGGAATAAAATCCCGGTACATGTGAGGCAGAGCACCTCGCTGGCCTTGTTCAAGAGGAATCTTGACCAATGGATGGGAGATCGCAGATATACCCCAGGGATTACTTCGGTGTCACTGCTTGACAGAGGCACAGCAAAATAATAGGCATAGTTTTCTTCAAACTAAAGGGGTGGCAAAAGCCACATAACTATGGGCTAGGCTTATAAATGCCCTTGGGCAGACAGCCTAGTATGAACCTATGAACCTATGATGGGTATAATAAAAAAATATGAATTAAACATTATGCAAGAAAGAGAATCCTTTCCTACAAATCACTATGGCAAAATGAATACAGATATGATGCATATCATGTCTGTAGTTCAGGAGTCCTATACCCAGCTTAATGCCACCAAGGAAACTGTCTTCCAGGAATGCAGTGCTAGATACAGGGAATATGTTATCTGAAAAGGGTGCAATTTCAACTTTACTAAACAGGACAGAAAGCATGCCAATAAAGACTCAAAAAAAATTTCATGTCCGAAAACCTACCGTGGAAGGCTAATGGATCAGCAGAAACAAACATCCACAGTAAAAAGATGCAATGTGCAAAAAAAAAAAGCCCGACTTAGACAGGAGGTTCAGGCAATCTCGTAATTTGGAAACTGGGTTTGACTGCTAACAAGTCTGACATGTCCCGTATGTAAATGACCTGTAGAGTAACTAGAGAATCAAGAATCTATTCCAACATACTCACTGCCTACGAATCCCTCCTTTCTTACTGATTTATGCTCAAGACTGTGCACCATTTGTATTAACATGAAGTGCTCTCACAGCCCCCACTGCCATCTGACTTGTATTCATAACACTGCGTTCCTCTGCACAAAAAAACATTTAGTAACAGAGAAGACAGCCACTGTACAATGAGACAAGAACCAGACAGGAGTCTGAGCATGGTTGTTTATGTGCCCAGTGGTTTGCAATGAAGTTGGTATAAAAAAGCAGACACACAAAAAAAAAAAAAAAAAAAAAAGGCTCTTCTGCCAGATAATGTTTAGGCCAATTACAGCACCATCGATAAACCTGCAACAATTGTGCTAAATGCACAGCAATGTCTGCAGGTGGGCCATTCTGATGGAATAGCTATTAGTCAGCTATACATTATAAGCAGCCCACTTAAAGAATGACACTGCAAGTCTGAGGTACTGCAGTTTTATGGGGATGTCATGACTACAGTGTGTTGTCAGTATAAGTGAAGTGTCACAAAACCACAACCGAAACAGGTACAAGTATGCAAAATCTGAAGGTAATACTACTTAATGCTAGAAGTCTAAACCTCAAAATGCACTCTCTCGAGGCACACCTAAAAATGGAGAACATGGATATCTGTGCAGTAACTGAGACCTGGTTCAAGGCTCCAGAGAGCATTCCTGTAATACCAGGCTACAACTCTTACCAAAATTTTCGGCCACCAAACCAGGAACAAAACACTAAAGGTGGAGGAATGTCCATATTCACATCTCCCGGCTAGTTGCCCAACACAATGCATCTGAAATTCTCCAGGTGCAACTAACACTAGGCAAGACTGCAATCCAAACCGTAGCTTGCTAAAGATACCCCACCATGCCCCAAGATTCTCACTACACCTTCCTAAACATACTGGAAAATAATAAGATACAACCAAACACCCTAATACTGGGTGATTTCAACTACCCTGCCATTAACTGGGAAAACTACTCGTGTACCAACACCTTTGCCCAACAGTTCTTGGAATTCATAAATTCCAATGCCCTGAATCAACTAATCCATAGTTCCACCAGGGGCTCCAATATCATGGACCTGGTCATTACCAACATGGGAAATAGATGCCCCACAGCACTGGTCACCCCCTCGTTAGTTAGGTCTGACCATAAGCTAATCACCTTTGACATCCACATCCCACTCCCCAGTAAGGAAACATCCGTAAAACTTCTCCAAGGCCAACTTCATGCTACTCAAGTCAGAAGTGACAAACTTCATGACACCCATGCAGATGGGAACTGAAAGTTCGACTGCCGAATCCTACACTAAAGCACTATACTAGCACATCCACTCATGCATGAATCGTGCAATCCCAAATAGAACCAATACGCTCTCCTTCAAAAAAAGAAAGCCAGTCTGGAGGTCCCCTGTCATAAAACTATACAACAGTAGGAAGAAACTGTTGCAGAAAAGAGGAAAATTCCAGGATGCAAAAAAACTCCCTTACCAGCCTCAGTAAGAAGCTGAGATCCCTCATAAAACCCTCCAAAGCTAGTTACGAAAATAAAATTGCCAAAGATTCCAAAGGCAACTACAAGGCATTCTATAGCTAAGTCAAGAATCTAAATGGCAATGCTCAGACCTGCTCTGAGCTACAACAGAATGGCATTAAATATACAGATCCCAAGGACATTGAATCGATTTGCCATGATACTGGCAATGCCAACTTCACCCCCCTAAAGGGCCCACCTGAATACTGAAAGATTGCCAAATTCCAATAATGACGGCCACCTGAATACTGAAAGATTGCCAAATTCCAATAATCACGGCCACACAGGTAAAAACCGCACTCTTCAAAGCAAAGACTAAAGCATCCATGAGGCCAGATGACATGCAGGGCTGTGTAACTACATGAACTGCAAAATGAACTGGCACCTCACCCAAGTGTCATGTTTAATCATAGCCTCACCTCAGGCTTTGTGCCCAGCACAGCTAAAGTTATCCTACTCCACAGGGGGGAATCCACCTTGGATCCTGGGAACTACCGTCCCATCAGTCTGATGTGCCTGATCTGCAAGGCCATGGAACATATCATGGAACTTGTAAACAAACAAAGACATTGGCAACCTTCAAACACTGGACCCCACCCAGTTTTGGGTTTGTGAAGGGCCGATAGTGTCTCCTGAACCTGACTTGACTTCTTCGGATCAGTCTCCAGGGCAGTGGACGAGGGTAAGGCAGTCCACACAGCCTATCTGGACCTTGCCAAGGCCTTTGACACCATCCCCCACTCTGGAATCATAGATTAACTAAGCTGGGCATAAATCCCTATGTCACTCGATGGGTTGCCAACTGGCTTACTGACAGAACCCACACTGTATAAGTAGCAGACTCCAAATCCAGCTCCAGACAAATGGAGTACCTCAGGGTTCAGTCCTGGGATCGCTCTTGTTTGGCATCTACTTCTCTGAAGTACAGGCCAACACTAAGGCACTCTTGCTAACAACGTTCACAGATGACTGCAAACTGGGAGTTATTACTGAATCCCCAAATGATTTGGATATTCTACAAAAGGGCCTTACAGAAACAAATGCTTGGTGCCATAGCCATGGGCTCAAGCTCAATGGCAAGAAGTGTATAGTTATCCCCTTTGGGAAAAAAACATGTACCCTTGAATTACCACACAGGTAGCAGTACACTAAACATCGAAGGTGCGATAAGAGACTTTGGTCTCACCTGCGATAACCACATCGCCACAACAGTCAGGAAATCCTTCTATGTGGCACACCTCATCACTAAGGGCTTTTTATCCAGAAAAAAGGAGGTAATTATCCCAGTGTACTCATCCCTCATTAGACCACCCATCAGGAGGACAACGTCCCATTTGGTATGTACCTCACAAGACATCTGCAACTGGAAAAGCCACAGAAACACCTCACTAAAAGAATCAAGCCACAGAAACACCTCACTAACAGAATCACAGGCCTATGCTGACAGACTAAAAAAACTCCAGCTACACTCTTGTTGCACATCTACTCAAGAGGCGATCTCTGCTTAACATACAAGGCCATGTCAAACCCAGAGCTGCTGGACATGCTACACTTAAAGAAATCCCAATCCATTAGCGCCACACATTCCAGGGACCTAAACCTGGTCATCAAAATGAACAAAACATGCTGGAAGGATAGGTTCCTGACCCAGAGACTCCCCAGACTCTGGAATGGACTGCCCATATATGTCAAGCAGAGTGCCTCCTTGGCCCTCTTCAAAAGAAACCTTGACGATTGGATGGGAGATAGGAAATTTACCCTGGGGATCACGTCAGTTGCCCTGCTATAAAGGGGTCCAGGGAAGTAAATATTGTGGGAAGAAACAGCCAGGGAATTGTTATGGCTAGGCTTGTATCGGCCCTAGTGCTGATAGCCTAGTACCAACCTATGAACTTATACTGGCTACTGGCATACACAATGGAATGTCTAATCTAAATGGCAACTGAGATTGGTCATACAGCCAAACACGACATTGGTGCTGCATGTTTCTGTCCTCCAGTATGGTTTTATGTTTCTGTTCTTCAGCATGCTATAATACAATCTTCATTATATATGGAAGCCTACCAACACAGATATCAGCATGCTAATATTGAGGAATAAAGCAGTACTTAACTGCACAGGCATTCAACATACCTCACAGGTACAGTCACCTTCAACTGCACGGCAGAGACTTCTGTCATGTCATTTGCAGAATGGATTTGGCATTTCATGCTCTAGGTGCAATATACACCACATCTTCCTGTGTAAATACTGCCAGTTCAGACCACCTCTAATGATTCTGTTAACACATCACCATAGTTACTCCTCATCTGTCAATGTACTGCCAGATAAGGTATGTGATGTACCCGAAAGTGCAGTTTTGTTTTTTAGAAAGACGGCCAACTACTTACTCAGTAATCTTTGATTATGTAGTTGCCACACAAAGCGTGGCTTTGCTGTATACTGCACTGTACTTATCAAATTTGTTTACAAACTGACTACTCCTGGTGGTTTTCAGAAGGAAATTTGTAGGCTTGCAATGATCCCTAGGAGGAGTAGATCACTGCCAGCAGAAGTAACTGTTCATCATTGCAAACAATCATAACAAAAAGCCTTCTAAGCAAGTTTACCCTGAAATGGTTTACAACAGAAATATCATTAATTTTTCAAAAGAAAAATACTTTGAGTCTGTAATCCTATATTACAGTGCTACACGTCTTTAAACAGTAACTTCCTTTGGAATTATAGTTTTTATACTCATTAGTACACACATACACACAAGTAATTTTAACAACACTTAATATGCTGTACTAACAGCAGAAAGTTAATGAAAAATATGCAGCAAGGGATTCTGGGATGGATTACACCATCACTCATCCCATAAATTCTAAATGGGATAGTGCTGCCATGTGTGTAAATAATGGTTCACTGTTAACTAGGTCAGCCTGGACTCCTTATAAAAAGGACAAACTGAGATGTGTACACGTAAGCAAGCAAGCTTCATCCAAATTCAGAGCTGCATTCTGCAAATTCTGGCCTACTTTGTTTTGTGTCTTTCGGCTTTTCCCGGTTAGGGGTCGCCACTGCGGAAACTCCAGTCCGCTAATGATTGGCAGTAGAGCTTTACGTGCTGGCTTGCCGGGCCCAACGCACAACCTTCAACGAAGGAACGCCCATTCACGCATGTCGCCACACAGAAGATGCTGAGAATCGAACGGACAACGTCTAACTGTGAGGCGACAACGCTACTGCAGCACCACCACCGCAGTAGCCAAATTCTGGCCTACAAGTGTTAAAATGAACTTGACACTGGTTGGAAGTAGGCTATTATTTAAAATACCAAATTTCCCCTGCGTCAGTCTCTAAAACATCTACATTGTACAGTAGCTAGGGTTAATGCCCTGTGAAGTATGCTGCAATCTGGGGGATGGGGGACCTCGTATACCCCAGTGAGTTTGGTATCTGCACTTACAAGACAGATCACTGATACTACTACTAGAACAACAGACACTATTTTCTCTTTTCCCTAACACAATACAAATCCTTTATTTCAAGCACAATTTCCCTACAAATGCACACAATCTGACAGTTTAACAATACAAAACATGCTCATCCTCCAAGTTTAAAAGTTACACACAGTGGTACCCAATAAACAGTGGCATGTCGCACAAATCTTTATTAAAAGGCATACATAGTAACACAGTGCATCTTAATTTCACCCCACTGAGTTTCACAACTGTAGCATAAATGGAGTGTCAGGAATATAACACTCTCTCGTGCAAAAGTGAAGGGGTACATAAGTGGTGTGTGTGTCTGTGTGGGTCCACGACTAGAGTCTTACCTTTCTGCAGCTGATCAGCAGTCTGAGATAGCTGAACTTACCTCAGGAGACTACTGGAGTAAATTAACTGCAAGGCATGACACCAGTTCTCTTTAGGGGGATTTGCGTCACACTGACATATCTGTTTTGCCTGCAGGTGATGGATGTGAGGGTAACAATGTGGATTCCTGTGACACAATAGTCCAGTTTTGATGGGGCTATTGTTAAGAGTACAAAAAATGCAACAAGGAGCTACAACAGTGCAGGGAGACCATTACAAGTGTATGGGTTTACTTGTGGGTGTTAACTATCGACATTCATTCAGTGACAAGTTAAATAAGGCCAAGACACCAGTGATTTACACATGCAGCAGAGAACAGATGACAGGGATACTGGCTTCTCCTTGGTTTGTTAGCAGTCTCAGTTTAAGGTAGTTTGAAATGCTAAGGTATTATGCACTTTTAGAATAAGTTGTGTGTTCTGGTATTCCTATCCTATTTCAAAAGGTACAAGGTTTGGGATGGGACATTTTTTTTGTACAGGAAGGGTACCATGAAGCATGCATGGCCAGGCTTAAAGGCCCTTGTGGTCGTTAGCCTAGTAAATGCCTACGAACCTACAAAGCCTTTATTAGTAGTGAACAATTGTATTCCTTCAGATTTCAACTGTAATGTGGATGGGGGTTGAAGTGATTTTAGGGTTTATAAGAGATTACTGTTTGTTGTGGACTTGCAGATGGTGCAGGTTTTGTGATTTTATAGAGAGAGACTGTGTGTGTGTGCGCGTGTGTGTGTGTGGCTCTGGTTGGGCAGCTGGAATAAGGGATGAGTGGTTTGGGGATTCATGAGAAATCAAAAAAGATACAGAAGTTGTCTAAATGGAAAATGCAATATTTTCTTCAATAACGAGCAGTGCTTTTTTGCATGATAAGGAGGTGGTTATGCTACTCATGGAAAGGTTACAGGAAGGGAATAGTCTTATTTAGTATGTCAGTTTGCAAACTGGAATTAGTAATATTCTAGGGCGGTTTAATTATGTGTCTAGAACATACAAGGAAGCATCTCCCACACAATATGGTTGAATGTATTCTTTCCTTTAGTCAAGAGAGTGGAGTTTGTTTAGGCAGAAATATTTATGTGGTTTTGTTAGTGTTGCTAGTGTACCTGGGATAGATGGGACTGAAGATGCATTTTAACAGACTGTAGAAAAACAAAAGTCTGCCTGGGATGACATGATCGACAAACCACGATGCTTTGCCAGAAGTGACCTGCACCTGTCACCCCTGGGATTCCGGATACTGGCTAAGGCTCTAGCCACCCCTATAGTGCCTTTTTTAGGCAAGGTTCAAATGACAAATTCACCACCCTTACAGGTACAGGCAAAAAGAATCTGAGGGTATTGCTACTCAATGCTAGAAGTCTAAACCTCAAAATACACTCACTCGAGGCACTCCTTAAAATGGAGAACATAGACATCTGTGCAGTGACAGAGACCTGGTTCAAGGCTCCAGAGAGCACCCCTGCATTACCAGGCTATAATTCATACCACAACTTTCGGCCACCTAACCTGGACCGAAACACTAAAGGCGGAGGCATGTCCATATTCATTAAGGATATCCACACCTCCACGCTAGTTGCTCAGCATAATGCACCCGAGATATCCAAGTGCAACTAACTCTGGGCAAGACCGCAATCCAAATTGTAGCTTGCTACAGATCCCCCACCATGCCCCAGGACTCCCACTCCTCATTTCTTGATACACTGGAAAATTAAAACCTAACACCCTAATAATGAGCGATTTCAACTACCCTACCATTAGCTGGGAAAACTACTCCTGTACCAGCTCTCGTGCTCAATGTTTTCTGGAATTCATAAATTCCAATGCCATGGATCAACTTATCCACACTCCCACCAGGGGCAGCAATATCCTAGACCTGGTTATTACAAACATGGGCAACCGGTGCTCCACACCAGAGGTCAATTCCTCGTTGGTCAGATCCGAACACAAGCTAATCACCCTAGACATCCACATCCCTCCCTCACACCCCATTAGGGAAACCACAGTAAAAAATTTCTCCAAAGCCAAATTAAGACAGAAGTGGCAAACTTCACGATACCCATGCTGATGGACAACAGAGGTAGGACTGCTGAATCCTACATAAATGCACTTTATAAGCACTTAGGGATTGCACGATCCATGCACTCGTGTAATCCCTAACAGAACCAAGATGCTATCCTCCAAAAAAAAGGAAGCCAATCTAGTGGTCCCCTGCCATAAACAAACTCTACAACAAAAGAAATAAACTGTTGAAAAAGAGAGCAAAATCCCATGATTGGGGAAACTCCTTGGTTAGCCTCAGTAAGAATCTTAGATCACTCATAAAATCCTCCAAAGCTAGTTATGAAAACAAAAATCGCCACTGACTCTAAAGACAACCACAAAGCATTCTATATCTATGTCAAGAATCTCAATGGCAACACTCAGATCTGCTCCGAGTTACAGCACAATGGCACTAAATATACAGAACCAACTGATATTGCCAACATCCTGGCAGATAGGTTCAGTGCTAACTTTACCCCTGTCGCCCCCTAAAGGGCCCATCTCTATACCAGGAGAATGCAAAGTTCCTGTAATCACGGCTGCACAGGTAAAAAACACACTATCCAAAGCCAAGAACACAGCATCCATGGGACCTGACAACATCCCAGGCTGTAACGAATTGGCACCCCACTTAGTACCATGTTCAATCATAGCCTTACCTCAGGCTATGTGCCCACTGAATGGCGCACAGCAACAGTTATCCCACTCCACAAAGGGGGAGCCACCACACACCTCAGAAACTACCGCCCCATTAAACTAACGAGCCTGATCTGCAAGGCTATGGAACGTATCATCCTGGAACTTATAAACAATGACACTGATGATCTCCAAACTCAGGACCCCACCCAGTTCGGGTTTGTAAAAGGCAGATCATGTCTCCTAAACCTGATAGACTTCTTTGAAGCAGTCACCAAAGCCGTAGATGAGGGTAAGGTGGTTCACACAGCCTACCTAGATCTCGCCAAGGCTTGACACCATCCCCCACTCTGGAATTATAGATAAACTCACTACACAAGGTATAAATCCCTATGTCACAAGATGGGTTGCCAACTGGCTCACTGACAGAACCCACACTGTGAACGTAGCAGACTCCAAATCCAACTTCAGAGCAGTGACAAGTGCAGTACCACAGGGTTCAGTCCTGGGTCCTCTCCTGTTTGGTATCTACTTCTCTGAAGGCCAACACAGAAGGTCTTTGGCTAATGAAGTTCGCAGACGACTGCAAACTAGGAGCCATAATCAAAACTCAAAAAGATGTGGACATCCTACAAAAGGGCCTCGCTGAGACAGATGCCTGGTGTGAAAGCCATGGCCTCAAGCTCAATGCCAAAAAGTGCATTGTCATCCCTTTGGGTAAAAACTCTGTACCCATGAACTACCACATAGGCGGTAGTCTACTTAACACTGAAAGTGTGATAAGAGACCTTGGGACACAGGTGGAAGGTAGTCTCTCCTTTGATAATCACATCGCCACAGTAGTCAGGAACTCCTAAGTGGCACATCTCATCACAAAAGGTTTCTCATCCAGGACAAAAGAGGTTATTGTTCCCCTCTACTCGTCACTCATTAGACCTATTATAGAGTACAATGCCCCTTTTGGTATTACCTCACAAGACATCTACAACAACTGGAAAGGCCACAAAGAGGATTACCGGCCTCAAACAGATGCCCTACGCAGACAGTCTCAAAAAACTGCAGCTTTACTCCGTCGCATATTGCCTACTCAAAGGCGATCTCTGCCTAACACACAAAGCTATGTCAAACCCAGAGCTTTTAGACATGCTCTACTTAAAGAAATCCCAATCCCTACGAGCTACACGCTCTAGGGACCTAAACCTTGTCACCACAATAAAACAGAACATGCTGGAGGGATAGATTCCTGTCCCAGAGACTTCCCATACTCTGGAACAAACTACCTATCTATATCAAACAAAGCTCCTCATTAGCACTCCAAGAAAAATCTTGATGATTGGATGGGAGATAGGAAATTCACCCCGGGGATCACTTCTGTGGCTCTGCTCAACAGCGGCACAGGGAAATAATTTTCTTGGGTGGCAAAAGCCAGGGTAACTTTGGCTAGGCTTATATAGGCCCTAGGGCCAATAGCCTAGTACCTACCTATGAACCTATGAATTACTGGCCTTTATAATGAATTGTTGTTTATGGTGTTAACAAGTTGGTTATTGCTGATAACAGTCTTATTTGGAAAAATGGTGACAAAGTAGATTTTAGTTAACTGGTTGCCGACAACTTTATATAACAAAGACTATAAGCTTTTTATGAAAATATTAGTTATACCTTTGTCTTAGATTGCATGGGGTCCTTTCTGATGGTGTTTAGGGGTGTCTGGCACCAGTGTTCATATAATGATGATTTTGATTAAAAAGATTACGGACGTTATTTTATAAAATTGGGATGCAGCTTGTTTACCGGGGCAATAAAAAGGCTTTTGATAGCCTTAATCATACTTGGTATGGCATATCTAGCACTTTATATAATCTATTTATGAACCAACTTAATTTATGTTGTTCAGTGGATGGATGGATGGTTCACTGGAAAGGGGAGTGCAACAACAGATGATCACTGCTGTTTTGTCCAAGTATGGGAACTTCATCTCCTTTCCAGTGATTCTTAGTAGTCAATATCTGGTATTCTGTTTCTGTGTGCATGATTCTCTTATACTGACTGCTGCTGGTTTACAACTTTGGACAAAATATGCGGAATATCTTTCTGTGGAGCAAATTAAGGTACTGACTATTTTCTGGATAGAAAGTTTTGCGTGGAGTACAGTAGTCAAGATCAAAGGGATGTATAGTGTTGGAAGTCTTAAAATCCTTTTGAAAGGAGGATTACTTGACAATGGTATTTTATTGGCCATATGCTGGTGTATACATGCATTCTACATTGAAGGAAAAAGCTGTGCTGAATGTATTTTTTTTTTTTTTACATTTAAAAGATTATGTGCAGTCACTTCTCTGGTGTATACATGTTTTGCATTGTGGGAGAAACTGTATATATAACTTTTTTTGGATTTGTGATTTCTTGGGGATGCAAATTTGTTGCATCCTGTTATATTTTTGTGTGTATTGTTTTCTGCATTACTACATATTTTTTTTACTTTGCACTGTCCTATACAATAGTGATAATAAATTGTAGGTGTTTTATTGTACGAGAAAGTGCTGTCCTACACAACAGTGATAATAAATTGCAGATGTCTTATTGTATGGGAAGTACAAGAGTTACTGGCTTTGTTTTTTGGTACAGAAACAAGACAGACTCTTGTGCATCTAAGACTTGAAGGACATTCAGTATAGGTGGTTTTGGGGCTGTGCTAGTAGGTGTACTGAATTGGTTAAATCAACTGCTAGCTCTTGCTTTTTGAACAGTAACAGTTTTAGCTACAGACACATATTACAGCTTACTCATATTAAGGATAAACTGTTAGGAGTTCTTGGTGTGCGTGTGTGTAAAACAATCTTGATCAAGTTTCAATTATTCTTGATCAGCCTGATCTGGAAGGTACTGGTAGGTATTGGGCTGAGTCTGAAGTGGCTGAAACCCTAAGGCTCTAATGTTTATAACTCCGATATGCATCTGTACAGTGTAAAGCTTATCTGGGTGTCACAAGTGTTGGCAATTACCCAGGGCAGCACTGCAAATTTACTACATGCTTGCAAGGCCAAATGCTCCTTATATATTATCTGGTGGTCAGGGGTGTTAACACAAACAGTAGCTCCTGTCACATTTAACTTGGTAGCAGCAGGTGGGATTTTGTCTCAAACAAGACTTACTAACAATAGATCACCAATATCAACTGGCTAGAAATATTTCAATTAAAGCAACAATCCGCATCCATCTATTAATCTCTATGGCCTGCATCAAATCATTTCTGACCCTCAAGGTTAGACAAAGCATCACACATAGCCAATTCGACTGGATACTTGCAAGTAATCCCACCTGCATCTCTCACTCCGTAGTTCTGACTATTAGTGATCACAAACCTACTTATGCTGTCACCTGTCAACCAAAACTTGCATCCTATCCATGGACTAGAAAGACTAAACTTCAGTCCCAACATTATTTCATTGAGGTGTTAAACTGGCAACATTTAGAAACCCTTCTCCTAGATGATGGTGTCTTACTTTTTTCAAACCAGCTTTCTACCACCTGACTAAATTGTGACTCAAAGCTTGCAAAACACGGAAACCAAACTCCTATGTAGCATTCCAATTGTATAGACCAACATCTAAGAAACCAAACCAAATATGCAATACAAAAGTGAAAAGAAAAACACTACCACAACCTACAAATAATTACTTCTTACAACCTTAAAAACCAGGCAAAAACCACACAACAAAACTCAATCTCAGGTGAAACTAACTTCAACATTGTATGCAAACAGCCAGCTCCATAAAAAAAAAAAAAAAAAATTACACCGGTACCACACTAGCTCCAATCAGAATACATTTGTAATGTTGCCAACTCAATAGCCTATCCAACAGCTATCCTTAGCAATAGATCAGTGCAAAGGAATACATACCATTACTCTGGGGAAAAAAAATCAGATACCATCCCTACTCACAAAGGTGGCCAAAATGATTCCATTTCCAACCACCAACTCATTGCCATTCTATCCCCCCAAAAAAATATTGGAAAAATGTATCCGAAAGCAATTCCCACACCATCTAATTACAACTATCTTTTCTCCCACCACACAACATGGCTTTAGAGCAAAACCTACCATACACACGGCTTTCATTCCTTAATACAGCCTACTCTTGTGTTGATCACCACTCACTAACTGCCGACACATTTCTATATCTTTCTAAAGCATTTCATGCAGTCTCCCTCAAATTTCTACTCACAAAGCTTACTACCTTTGAACTCAACCCCTCAGTTATATCATGGATTACCATCTCTTTCTCTCTGACAGAAATTTGCATTCTGGAAAGATACCTACCAATTGTTCCTACCCAGTAACTTTGTAACCCCACAATGACAAACAAATCAGTGGAGCAACTGTACGATATGCAACTTGTAACTCATACCCATTCCACTGATAAACATCAAGAAATAACTCAAAACAGCTTTCACTCAATTAGAAGACTGCTTAACTTTCACAAAACTAAATATTAAATGCTAACAAACTCATGACATTTACAAATAAGAAACCATCCAATACTGAAAGACCCCAACCGGTGTCACCAGTAATAATACCTCTCGTCTAGGACAATAGTTGACTACATCAACAAATTAAAACTTTTGATCCACACATCAGCTAGACCAGGACAAAAAAAAAAAAAAAAAAAAAAAAAAAAAAAAAAAAAAAAAAACCAAAAACTTGGCACATGCACAATTTCTAAACTTTCAAGCCCAACTCCAAATTGTGCAAATCCATTCTCCTCCCTAGTTTGCTGTATGCAGTCTCAATTCAGACTAATGTTAAAAAACTTCCACAAGTAAACTCTCAACTGCCTACAACATAACTGCTAAATCTGCTACCAATCGTCCTCACAGAACTCATCACTGTATCCCTCTCCATCAATTGCAATGGCTGGAATTTAGCAGAATGCTTGATTACGCTCAACTAAATACAGCATTTACTAATCTTGACAGTCCTAACAGATGTCTAGCCATCAAAAACTTAACTGCTCTGTATGGATCCATGGACCTACACCACTTGTCTTCCCAAAAGCAGTTTTGGGAATTCTTTATAGTCAGTTCATGTTTCCAAACTATGGAACTCTCTCCCACCCAAATTCATTATTGAAACTACATACAATTCTAAAACAACTTAACTTCTGCATGGTGCTGCCACTGTAATAACACCTGATCACCACACCTTAAAAATCTCCTTGCTTCCCCCACCCTTCTATCTCCCTCCACCTTGTAAATACTCCTCATTTCACCCTATTAACCTGTGTCACACCCCCTTGTAACAAAAAGAAACTCAAACCATAACTGCTCTTCTCTCCCTCTTCTTTGTTCCTTTCCCCTTTACACTCATTTCCACTACAACTTCCTCTATGCACATCACCTCTATGCAACCATTCCCTCTCACCTTATGCCTCCAATAAAACCACTCCCTATCCTTCCCTCCAACACGGCTCTCCTGACATATTAATACTCACAGCCATCTCCATCTCCTTAAGCATGCTGTTACTTCTTCCTCCATTACTTCACTTTCATTCATAGATTAGTGCTAGGCTAATTGCCCTTGTGGGCCATTTTAAGCCTATCCAATTACCCCATGTGAGAATCAAATCCCGTACCTTGTGTCTGCAAGGTAAACACCTTAACCATTCTGCCATCCTCCCACCCCCACTAAACTTACCCAACTTACCCTTTTACTACTCTTCCATGACTGTCAGAAATCTACAATCCTCTAAATCTTTTATATGTTTGTAAATCTTGCAAGTGCCAATATAAATTTTAAAATGTTAATTACAAACAGTAAAAGACAAATACTACAATTGTAACAATAACGTTAAAATGATCCAATTGTTTAATTTACAGCAAAACAATTGAAGACAATACTTAATTTTATAACCAACTGCATTTATCTTTTACGGAGCTTTTTCAACTTTTGTTAACTTTGGAGAACTGTGTATTGTTACACTAGGTACCGAAACTAAGACGTGCATTACCATAGCTAAAAATTCATTCATTCCGCCAGATTTGAGCTCCAGCATGAAATAGGAATAATTTCAAATACAGTTACAGAACTGAACATATGGGAGGGGTGGATGAGGAGACGGGAAGTCTCAATAAAGATGTCAAAGCTAGAATCAGAGAGGCTGCATCCTACTGGCACAGAACTGTCAGGCGTAGTGTAAGACAAAAGAATGCCAAAAAAGCTGTAAAGTAAGGTGTGCAACCAGTACTACGTTATAGTACAGAAACATTGGTAATAAAGGCAGAGCAGTGGAAGAAGCTAGAGATGAAGTGCCTGAGGTGGGTGGTAGAATGCACATGTTGGGACAGATAATGAAATTAGGATACAAGTGCTGAAGCCAAATGGCTCCAATTGCAAAAAAGGTCAAAGAGGACAGATTATGGTGGTTTAAGCACATGTGCAGAAAAGAAGACGACAATCTAGTGAAAAAGATTTGGGAAAGACAAGATGGAGATTAAGAAGAAATGAGAGCGTTCAGCAAAGAGGTGGCTGGATTGTGTGAGAGAGAAGAGCTGCAACTGTTAGGCATGAGTGTTGAAGGCAGGACAGGCACTGAGCAGAGACACAGAGATTGCAACAGTTGACAACACTCTAACCTAATGTAGAAAATGGAGAAAGGGGGGTTGAGGATAATGGATGACTATTACAGAAATTACTGTTATTTCAATTGCACAAAATGGGTAATGCAAGTCACAGTAAACATTAATGATCTATCAAGGGCTTCATATAGATATGCCTCAGTGGTAGAGGCACAAAGGGGGAAAAAAACGTAAATGTTCTCCCTCTTACGGCAGCCATCTTCTTAGGTCATAGGATATTCATCCATAAGGTAGGCCAACAGATTATTCACCATTTACAGTAGATCCTACAAAGCAGGACTAGTTCAAGGCTAATGGACTGAAGATGACCTGTGTTAATGCTGAAACATGGGAAGTAAAGTGTACACCACTGGCAGATGATTTTTACCTCTACCAGCAAGGCATTCTATCCAAATGGGATACAAATACCAGTAAACAGGACTACAGAAGCTATGATGCTGCAAATGCAATTGCAAAAGATGTGTGTAAAACTGGAGAATTACCTTTTCCTGCTACAATACTGGTAAATTTTACTTATTTTTTTAATCTTCTTCTCACTGTTAAACTCACTCGTATTCCTTTCTTACGCCTAGTAATCACAGTTTTCTAAGAACTGTTTTCACTTCACAACATGTGTGCCCTCAATCCTCTCCTTCACTTCATTTTTTTTTTTTCAACTTTGCAAATTTCTTTTCCACTGAAAATGCTGATGCCTTATATGTCTGCAACCACTCTGGCTTCTTTGCTTCATTTGCTCAAAGTTCTTTTTAATCTTTACAATGACATTCAGGATAATGTTATGTACAAATTCATATCTTAGGTATACTGCGTAAACCCCAAAAGAAAAATACTACTCCATGAAACCCTGATTTTTCCAATCATATTCTAAAGGGTGGGATTCACAGATGCTTGCTTTGCAACTTCTCAAAATGCTTGGATGAAAGAAACAATAAACCAGGGTTGTGACTGCTGATCTTTAACAAGCTGATACCTTTGAGAGAAGACACATTTTTAAATCTAATTATAGGAGAACTCCACCCAAAAGTCAAGTTTTTACTTTCCAAAAAGTGATTGTCCTTTCCTGTAATGCAACACTAAACACATCACATACAGAAAAAGCATAATCTAATATTACATTTGCCTTTATTTAAATGTGCCTTATCAGCCAGAATCACACCTCAGACAAACAGTGTAACCTGAAGTCTGAACGAAGGCAAGACCTTCAAGCATTGTTTTCAAGATGCAAATGTCTTTCCCTTTAATCAAACGGTCAGGGTCACAAAGAAAGAAAGAAAATATGTTCATCTAATTCTTCTTACTTTGTTAGTACCCGACTTTGCAGTTTTCTACACTGTACTTTGCTGTAAAAAAGTGCGTTTCCTCTGGTGTTTTGTTGCAACATTGTTGCATTGGATACAGTGTTTTGTTGAGACAGGTCAGTGAGTTTAGGAAATATTAACAAAGACCAATTCTAGCTACAGTACTTTAAACTGTGGATGAAACAATCTCAACCAAAGTAATATCTCTTAATCACAGCGTTCAGATTTCTCACACTTAACAGTGAACTACAGCTGTTACTTTGAAAATAATTATCTCAGCTATATTTTCAAGCCTGTCAATCAAACATTCCATAAATGCTGTAACAGAGATGGCCAGTAACAAAATTTAAAGAAAAAGTAATTAAAAGTGTGGACTGATGACAGTGAAAAATTAGGCAGTTACAGTACTGCTGTGAAATGATGACAGAGGACCACGGTAAATGATAGAAATTCTCTTTCTGTCCATCTAAAATGACATCAGGGAGGTGAACGCACCGACTGTAAAACTAGGGACGGCTTGCACCTGTCACCCCTGGGCTTTCGGATATTGGCAAAGGCTCTTGCCACCCCCATAGTGCCTTTTTTAGGCAAGGCTCAAAAGACAAATCCACCTCCATAAACAACACAATGAACAAAAAACTAAGGGTAATGCTGCTAAACGCCAGACGTCTTAACCTCAAGATGCATGCACTCGAAGCTCTCCTCAGTATGGAGAACAGTGACATATGTGCAGTGACAGAAACCTGGTTCAAGGCTCCAGAGAGCACCCCAGCACTACCAGGTTATACCTCATACTATGCATTTCGGCCCCAAAACTCAGACCAAACCACAAAAGGAGGGGGAGTATCCATTTTTATCAAGGATACCCACACCTCCAGGTTAGTGGCGTTGCACGAAGCATCGGAGACCATCCATGTGCAACTAACAGTGGGCAAAACTGCTTTTCAGTTTATAGCATGCTACAGACCACCCTCTCAAAATCAGGAATCCCACTCGGCTTTCCTGAAAACATTGGAGAACATGAAGTTCTCTCCAAACACCATCATATTGGGCGATTTCAACTACCCAAACGTAGACTGGGAGCATTATTCAAGCCCCAACACCCTAGCCCAAAGGTTCCTGGAATTTATTAACTCAAACACCATGGAACAATTAGTCACCACCCCAACAAGAGGGGATAACATACTCGACCTGATCATTACCAACATGGGGACTCTGTCTTCCATACCAGAAGTAAACCACTCATTGGTAAGATCAGAACATAAATTAATCTCACTAGATATCCAAAACCCCTCCCCACCCCCAGCCCAGAAAACCACAGTGAAAAACTTCTCAAAACCGAACTTCACACTTCTCAAAACAGAGGACAGAAATTGAATCCTTCAAGGCCCCCGGGACAAGGGAAACTACAGCCCAAACAGCTGAATCCTATATAAAAACGCATTCTATGGAAAGGATCATCATGGAACTCAAACAATGACATTGGGGACCTACAGACACTAGATCCTACCAAATTCGGCTTTGTCAAGAACAGATCCTGCCTCTTGAACCTGGTCGACTTCTCTGAAACAAGTCACCAAGGTCATAGACGAAGGGAAGGTAGTCCACACAGCCTATCTGGACATCGCGAAGGCATGACACAATACCCCACTCGGGCATCATAGATAAGCTATCCAGCCTAAATATAAACCCCTATGTCACAAGATGGGTTGCAAACTGGCTCAAAGGCAGAACCCACAGAGTCAGAATTGCTGGAGCCATGTCTGACTCAAAACCGGTCACAAGTGGTACACCACAGGGCTCAGTCCTGGGACCTCTCTTGTTCGGTATATACTTCTCTGAGGTGCAGGCCAGCATGGGAGGACTGTGGCTGACCAAGTTCGCAGAGGACTGCAAACTGGGTGCCATAATTGACTCTCCAGCTGACACGAGCATCCTTCAAAAAGGTCTCACAGAGACGAACTGGTGCCAGAGCCACGGTCTAAAGCTAAATGCCAAAAAGTGTATAGTCATACCCTTTGGCAAAAACAAAGTACCCACAAATTATCACATAGGTGGAAACCCACTAAGCACGGAGGAAGTAATTAGGGATCTGGAGACCCAAGTTGATAGTAATCTCTCCTTTGACAACCACATTGCCAAAGTGGTTAGAAAAACTTTCTACATAGCCTACCTTATGAAAGGATTTACATCTAGATCGAAGGAGGTCATAGTGCCCCTTTATGCGGCCCTAATTAGGCCCATAATAAAATACAATGCCCCCTTTGGGATGTATCTTAACCGACACCTGCAGCAACTAGAAAGACCCCAAAAGTACCTCACAAAAAGAGTCAAAGGACAGATGCCATACGCGGCTCGGTTAGAAGAACTCCAACTCTACTCAGTTGTGTACCGCCTACTTAGAGGCGACCTATGCCTGACATATAAAGCGATGTCCAACCCAGAATTAATGAACTTGCTCCACCTCAGAAAATCCAAATCCCTTAGAGCTACGCGCTCGAGGGATCTGAACCTCTGCACAGAAATAAACAGAACATGTTGGAGGGACAGATTCATAACCCAGAGGCTTCCCTTGCTCTGGAATAGAATCCCAGTCCATGTGGAGCCCCTTCACTGACTCTCTTCAAGAAGAATCTTAATGAGTGGATGGGGGATCGTAGGTTTACCCCGGGGATTACTTCAGTGTCACTACTAGACAGAGGCATGGTAAACTAACCTTAGTAAGGGTTCGGTAAACCCAAATCGAAGGGTGGCGAAAGCCAAACTCACTCGTGCTAGGCTTATAAATGCCTCAGGGCAGATAGCCTAGTATGAACCTATAAAGTGTGCTGGCCATGGCAGCCTCCTTTAGGTCATTTTTGGGTATAACAAATAAGAAAATAATAGTAACCATTTACTTTTCTGCATTACTAATGTCTTTGCATCAAAGTTCAAGATTTGCTGATTTTCTTTTTCATATTTTGGGTGCTGTTCTCCTTTAAAACAACTTTAATGATGGTATCCACATTTCAGCAACGATTATAATGAAACAGGAAGTCTGAGGTTACAAAGTCTGGAGTTGTAAGATACAGTAAAAGAAACCAGACTGTTTTTTCAAGAGCTCCTTCAAGTTATGGTAACCACTCTTCTCCTAATTGGTCTGAAAGTTCTCCAGTGGTGCTACCTTCTGGGCCGAGTAGAGGTCATCCACTATACTGGAATTTGGATTGGGGGGGGGGGGTTAGGGTTAGAATGTTTCTACATGGCTCAGAGACCCATCAACAATATATAACATGAATCCCACATAAACCTCCAAAAACTAATGTGAAGACTACGGAGAAAACCTATGTACACACACTCTGCAGAAGGTGTACGGGATTTTAATATTGGTTTACATCAATTTTTTGCACACCAATTAAATTAGTGACAAGAAAAACAAAATTCATAAGAGAGACAATATCAGAAATTATTACCTGGACCTCTCTTATCCCAACCACAGATCATCGTGCCCATGGACAGCCCCATACCCTTGTACTGGTATACCATGTTCGCTAAAAGTTTGGAGGCTGCTGCCACAGAAATCCTCTCCTTGTTCCGTAGCTCATAGATGCGACACTGCCTTGCCAACAGGCGCTCCCAGAAACTACAATCTGCTGCCCCTCCAGCCATAGTTCCTAGAAGGTAAGGATTGATCTCTATAACTTTCTTCACAGTCTGGGA
Organism: Protopterus annectens; assembly: GCF_019279795.1. Lineage (NCBI taxonomy): Eukaryota > Metazoa > Chordata > Ceratodontiformes > Protopteridae > Protopterus > Protopterus annectens. Next base: position 164,375,446 of record NC_056750.1, on the reverse strand, counting down.
GGCGATGTATGCTCCAGCTGTAGCTCGGGAGTCCACTGCAACAATGACACCATGCTGAAACTAAGACAGACAAAAATTAAATTCAAAAGTGGCACACAATACGCCTGTTATCAGAATCGCATCTAAATCTGCTCTTTTGTACTCTACCCTGAATGTAACCAAAGCAGCAAAGTGGAAATGTTGAAGAAAACTGTAAAACCAGAAACTTAGTGGAGGATTGCTTTCCAAAAAAACACAAGACAAAGGAATCACTGAGCGGACCAGTAATGAACTGTAATCACGACTTTGATGTAAAGTGGAGCACAAATTTAATAAAACAATGCACTTTTGTCCGAACACAATTTCACAGGGGCTTCTTCAGAACTGTTAGACAACATGGTTACATCACGTAAAATATCCATATGCACATGTCGTGAGATACCAAATTAAGCTACTTTCCACAATAAAAAGAAGTGGAATAAAAAATAAACCAATTCTCTTATACCATAAAATACATATAAAACTTCTTATATAACCAGATTTGTTAGAAAGTTCACTTTAATAACTAACTCAGTGAGTAACCAGCAAAATATTTCATTTTTTTTTGTTGTCTTTCGGCTTTTCCCAGTTAGGGGTCTGTTAAAATAAATTACAAGCATATGACCCAGACACAAAAAATATGGCACGTATTAACGTCACACACAAATTACCCAACAATATTAAAACCAAAAATTCAGTTTATAATTTAGCCACACTCAGTTTTAACACAGGGTTTACGAACACATATTCATTCACTCTACTATGAATACAGCTTGGTAACCTGTTCAACCATACTCTTCTGCAAATTTCAAATAGAGCCCACAAGTACATTTTTCTTGGATAAAATATAAACCACAGAGTTACTCTAGAAACATGCAAAATTCAAACAGTACCTGTAAATATTTTTATCCATTCAAGAAAAAAAGGCATACTTGTGGAGAACTATAAGTGTACATCCTATGTAGCATGAATCTAATGCAAACAAAGTAAAAATTCTGTGCAACATTAAAGTCCCAGAATACTTAAAATATGCTGCCATAAAGCATCACTGTATCGGAGAGCCGCTTGGTGTCTCCCGGCCAGATCAGCTCCTTAAACACTATTTTTTCTCATGCTGCAATCTCTCTCTTCATATTTCTTCTAATCTCACCCCAAACAAGCACTGATGCATATTTCATTCTTAGAGCAATTCTCAATGCATTAAAATGTGCAAGCTCAACAGATCCATAGACTAAAAGGTTCTCCAGAGATATTAGGGTCACATTGCTCTCCCCCTTATCTTTACTGGAAATTCAGACTACTGAAAATAAAATGCTACTACATGCAGTGCTACCGCACTACTCATTTTTGACAAAAATATCTAACTGCTGAGGCTTTCCCCATGAAACACCAAATGCAAGAAAGTCTCTTGCTCTGTGGAACACACCTAATAACCAAAATAAAGAAATCTCATAATCGTAAACTTTAAATGCCAAAACATTACCAACATGCACAAGTTAGTTTAAAAAATTCCCATTAACTGGTCAATGTACTTTCTACCACTTTAGCAAATCCAGCATTAAGTAACCATTTTCAATATGCAAACAGATGCTTTAATTACACACCGAACACATTTTTAAAGTGTCAGTAAAATGATTTGAGGTCAGATCCCAAAGAGTTGTTCTTGGTGTAAATCTGCCTCAATTCTTAAAGACTTGCTCTCAGTGTAAGGTCTACATATAAAACAGGTTTACACTGCAGTTACTTCAAAAAAAAGACTTGTTCTCAAAGTAAATGGACCCAATGTCTACCTGCAAATGAGAGAATGCTTATATATCACTGCATTCCACACATTTTTTCACATTCTATGCAAATACTAAAACATTATATGTATACAACAGTAACACTTACAGGGCATCTCCAGCTATGTTGCTGGATTTTTGAAGCACGAGGAAATGTTTTATCACGAGAATGGAGTAGTAGCTGGTTGGGGGTGTAGTGCCTTTGTAGCTACGAGCCTAGGACAGGGCATGTGCACTACTTGGTCTCGACACAGACAAGAGTGAGGTAGTTCTAGCCACCTGATGTGCTTAAGGGCAAGGCAGTGATGAGAAAAGTAAGCTTTACTGCATGCAAATCTGACTATTTTATTATAGCGCTGATTATGTTTTCTCTTCTGTGTGGCCTGGGGGTTGCTGAAAATTGGTGATACGTATAGGAGTGTGGGAAGAAGATAGGAGACTACAGTTGTCCTGTTAAGTTTGCCGAGATAGTTACCTACTAGTTTGTTTTGGAGACTACTGCAATTAATGTTTGTTGGAAGTGGTGATTATGATCAAGGACAGCATAATTATCAAAAACCTGTTAAGTCATCAATTTTTCAAATGTACATAAAGAAAGCATCTGTTACATTATACAAATTTAATGGGACACTCCCAGAGATGTTTTTGTTTTGATTCTGGTCTTTGTTTACATTTTCAGTCTAGCTTTCTGAGCATGTCCCAGCTTTGGCTGTGGGGGTTGGGGACGAAGCACTTATAGGAAGTCTCAAAGGTTTTACAGATTCCATCACAAATTGCAGCTGTACTCACAACAGCTTTGAGTTGTTAATTAGTTTCACCTGTGCTTTTTATCCTCAGAGAAAAGTAGCCTTTCAGGAATGTTACAACCTGATTTGCTACTGTCTTGCAGGACAGCATATGAATAATGCAAAGCAGAGACAGACAGACACACACGTATCATCATTTGCAGAAACATTTTTTTCTGTGCACACACACGGCTGCGGTGGTGCAGCGGTTAGCGTTGCCGTCTCACAGCAAGAGGTTCTCCGGTTCAATTCTCGGCTGGGATGCCTTCTGTGCAGAGTCTGCATGTCCTCCCTGTGGTCGCGGGGATTTCCTCCGGGTGCTCCAGTTTCCTCCCACATCATAAAAAAGACATGCTGTAGGTGGATTGGACACTTTTAAAATTGCCCTAGGTGTGAGTGCATGCATGTGTGCCTTCTGTGGAAGGTTGGGCGCTGGGCTGCCAACTCGACACCGTAAAACTCCACTGCCAATCATGAGCGGACAGGTGATCCACTGTGGTGACCCCTGAATGGGAACAGCTGAAAGAAGACTCAGCTAATTTGCATCTGTGACTCACTAACATATTCAATAAAAATATGAAATCAACAGCCAAAACGCTGGAAAATCCATGTCAATAACTGCCTCCTCCCACACCAAAGTTAAGAAATTTGCAGGCCAATAATATATAAAAAAAACATTGCAACAAAAATACAGAAAATACATAATCATTCTCATTTCTTTCTCAATGTGTGCACATGGTACAACAGCTGAAGTCACAGTTTGACAATCTCTCAAAAATAAAAAAAAAACTACATGTACCTGTACTATCTAGCAGCTGCTTGGAATGCATCTGCTTAACTTAGGTTTTTGAAAAGATCATTTCAGTGGCTACCAATCTAGCATGCATATAACACAGCATGGCCCTCATTCCCAGCACATAACTTAAAAGGACCATTACCCCCTTTCACAATACGAACACAGCATTCTTCAAAAATAGTAACATACAGGGAGTGCACTAAACTCCAGCTTTTCACACTTAATCACTTACAAAGCCATACACTGTCAATAATGGCTTTTGTACCACTTCTCATACACTGAGATTACAATCCTTTCAGTGTTAAATATTCACAGTAAGGGAATCCCACATACATACGTAATGAACCTCTGTTTCCACTGTCTCATCACGGAGAATGGGGACATTTTCACTGCATCTCCAAAGTGGAAGAATGTTTCACCTCCCTCCACTCCCTCCTACTGTTCATAGGTAGGTACTAGACTATCGGCCCGAGGGCCTACGTAAGCCTAGCCAACAAGGCTCCCTGGCTTACACCACCCAGGAAAGTTATTTTCCTGTGCCACTATCGAGCAGAGACACAGAAGTGATCCCTGGGGTGTATTTCCTATTTTCCATCCACTCATCAAGATTTTTTTTGAAGAGTGCTAATGAAGAACTTTGCTTGACATTCTTTTAGCAGTGAAAAGTTTTGTTTTAATTGAAACTTTAAGTGATTAACAAACTAACAGTACAGAATGACGAAACCAAACCTACAGTAAATTACTTAAAAATGACATACTGTGGCAAATCTGGCATTATTATTATTACAGATTTTAGTGTTTAGGTAAATAGAAAATGTTAGTCAATGTAGGTAACTAAGTGGATTGAGATAATATTTTTGTTAAAAGTGGTCCTTAGCACAGGCCGACAGCTTTAACAGCAATTTGTAGACAAGCATATTCTCACGAGGAATACACGCGCATGCACACACACCAACCCAACCAGCGTTCTTGAGCTAAAAGGTCAAGAGATATGTATGGAGGGCAGAGAAAAATACAAGGAAATTCAGGATACATTTTGCCAAATTAAAGAAACATACTGGATTTTCCTTGTATGTCTGCCTCGTCTGGATTTCAAACTTTTTTTTTTTTTGAAAAAAAATAAACTAAAGCAGCAAGGGATATCTTCCTCTCCTTGTTGCTTGCTTCCCAAAGCACTAATGTACTGCATAAGCATGGGAATGCAAGTCCCATACGCAACTCAAGGAAGGAACAGGATACGGAGGGGGGGGGGGGGGAATCGAACAATTACCATTATAAAGTAATTTCTTTCTTATGTATAGTCATTGTACAATAGCAATAACCAACTCCAGGGTATGTTATACTGAAGATTTACCCACAGTTGCCTTTGTTTAATCACTTGGACTTTGCCCTTATTCATTACCCAACTGTGGGTAAGTTAAGCAATAAAGCACGGATGGGTGTGAGTAATGCTGGATTTACCCACGGTTGGAGTGGTTTGGTAATGAGGGCGAAGCCAGAGTGACCAAACAAAGCCAACCGTGGGTAAAATCCAGCACTGCCCACACCTAGCCATGGGTTATTGCTATTATGTAATGACACTATTTAAGAAAAAAAAAAAAAAAAAAAAAAAAAAAAAACAACTTACTTTTCTTAAATAATGGTAATTGTAGAATGCCTCCATGCTACCCCTTCTGCAGGTATCCTTAGGCATTTCTGATGTGTACTGCGCATGCGGAAGGGTCGTGTTCCCACGCTTATGCAGTGCATCAGTGCTATGCAGAGGTAGCAACAGAGAAAGGAAGATCTCTTTTCTAATGCCATCTTGCTATGTTAAGCGAGTTTAACACAGCGAGATATCTTTAAAAAAAAGCAACGGAGAAAGGAAGACCTCCGTTGCTTTTAAGGTATCTCGCTATGTTAAACGTATAACATAGCGAGATTAAAGCAACGGAGATCTTCCGTGCTCCGCTGCTACCTGTGTGCATGCGCACACACACACACAAAAATCAGATATACTGAGTCCTGGCGACCGGACTTTTTCCCGTAAGTATATGTCAGATTTACAATGGGCACGCTGGTTGGGCTGGCCAATCAGCATGCTTGGTTTTGAATGTTTACAGCCAGTCATTGTATAATATTCATTATACAATGACCCCCATAAATATTCCAAAATGTGCATGCCTATTGGCCAGCGTGCCCATTGTAAATCCCACAACATACCAACCCGTTGTAAATCCCACAACATACCAACAGAAAAAGGTCCAATCGCCAAAATGGAGCAATGGAGACTTTTTCTCCGTTGTTTTCATTTGAAAGCATTGATGTACTGGGTATGTGTGGGACGCAAGTCCCATATGCATGCTCAGTACATCAAAACAAGGAAGCAGTGTACCACAACCAGCGGTAGAACAGTAATGTGCAGTTACACAAAGTCATTATTTAAGAAAAGTAAGTATTTTTTTCTTAAATAATGTCATTGTAGAATAGCAGTAACCAACTCCGTGGTTGTGGTACATTGAAATTCACCCAAGGTTGGCTTTATTTAATCACTCGGGATTAAACCACACCAACTGTGGGTAAATCTTCAATATACCACACCACGTTGTGAGTTATTGCTATATCATGTATATAAGCATACCTATATCTAAAGACAGGCCTACTTCAAAACATTGAAATCTCATAACATTGTCCCTCAAAACAAAACACTGAGACCATAGATCGAAAACCCAAAACAACAAAACCTCAAGACACAAACTTCACATCATAAGATTGAAAATTACAATGCAAATGTAAATAACATCCCCTTCACCTATAACACCACCAAACTAACAAACACCCCTGCCCTCACACCTCCTGTAAATTATATACCAACTCCAGGATCGCACTACAGTGGGAAAAAGTTAAATTTCCTAACCCCACTGTATCACGATCACCATACTGAATGTAAACATAATGTCTAAATCACTTACCTGTATGGCCTAAAAACACATACAGATTGGCAAAATAAACACTTCTTTCCCTACTCACTTCTCCCAGCACTTCTCAGAACACTAACTTAACTTCCATGAAAGCAACACATTCATATGTTTATATTCTGTACGGTGGTTGTACTTTTAATTTGACATTGGGATATGCTGCTGAGCAGCATTTACATTGCAACAGAAGAGAGAAACATTGTGGAGAGATGTGGGAAGAGCATAGGGAGAGTTTAGCAGAAAGGTCATCTGCAAGGATATATAGAAAGTGGGACACACAGAGGAAGTGTAAAAAGGCTAGGTTGGGGGGTGAAAGGAGGTATACGAGACGTAAGGAGGAGGTATTAAGCGGAGCTAGGATACAAGATGCACAACAGAACAACAGTTTAGAGTATGGCTTCAAGGAAGATAGATTTTAGTGGTTGTTTATGCAATAGGTTCATAGGTAGGTAACAAGGCTATTGGCCCTAGGGCCTATATAAGCCTAGCCAAAAATGTACCCTGGTTTTCACCACCCAAGAAAATTATTTTCCTGTGCCCCTGTCGAGCAGAGCCACAAAAGTGATCTCTGGGGTGAATTTCCTATTTCCCATCCAATCATCAAGATTTTTCTTAAAGAGTGCTAATGAGGAGCTCTGTTTGACATAGATAGGTAGTCTGTTCCAGAGTATGGGAAGTTTCTAGGACAGGAATCTATCCCTCCAGCATGTTCTGTTTATTGTGGTGACAAGGTTTAGGTCCCTAGAGCATGTAGCTCTGAGGGATTGGGATTTATTTAAGTGGAGCATGTCCAACAGCTCTGGGTTTAACATATGTTAGGCAGAGATAGCCTCTGAGCAGGCGATATAAGATGGAGTAAAGCTCGAGTTTTTTTGAGACTGTCTGCGTAGGGCATCTGTTTGAGGCCAGTTTGTGAGGTATTTCTGATCTTTCCAGTTGTTGTAGAGGTCTTGTGAGTTACATACCAAAAGGGGCGTTGTACTCTATAATGGGTCTAATGAGTGATGAGTAGAGGGGAACAATGTCCTCTTTTTTCTGGACGAGAAACCTTTTGCGATGAGGTGAGCCTGGATGAGAAACCTTTTGTGATGAGGTGAGCCACATAGAAGGATTTCCTGACCACTGTGGCAATGTGATTATTAAAGGAGAGACTACTATCCACCTGTGTCCCAAGGTCTCATCACATTTTTGGCGTTAAGTAGACTACCAGCTATGTGGTAGTTAGGGTCTATATTAGATCAGCGAACGCTTAAACAAGCGAATGCTGATTGATCGGCCTTATTTTAACGAAAGTTAAAAATATCGAAGCAACAGAAAGTCGGAAAGTTAAAAACATTGAAGCAACAGAAACTCAAATTTTTTCCTAGGGAAAGAATTTGGTTGTCCGTTTCTGTTGCTTCAGTATTTTCAGTGCTGTGGTGGAAAGTTACAGGTCGGAATCAGGCAAGTGTGCGATTGTGGGGATGTGTGTGTTAGGGTGGGTTAGGTGAGTTAGGGTTAGGGCTTGGGTTAGGTATGTGTGCGATTGTGTGGACATGAGGGTTAGGGCGGATTTAGGTGAGTTAGGGAGTGGGTGAGGCGAGTGTGCGATAGTGACGGACCTTACAATTTTAGCAACTTTCTAAGTTTATCACAGCAATATTTAAGATACCCCCCCCCCCACATTATTTTAGGTTTGGTCAAGATTTCTTCTTCGTGAACTAAGAGGTTGAAAATAACTGTATGGACAGATGCATGCCAAAGGGGGTATTATACTCAATATGCGGTCTGAGTGTCAAGTAACAGGGGTTAATGGCATCCTTAGTTCTATACATAATCCCTTTGTTTTATTAGTCATGCAACACACAGAGGCTTTCTTAACTTTTACAGGAGTACTGTGCACGGTGTAGTTTCTTGTGGTAGAGGGCTTCTCAATAATACAAACATGCACTTTTTTATAATGTAATACTACAAGATTACATATCTCGGTGCCTTTGTAGATTGCTGAGAAAATTAACAGCAATGATCATTACTAGTATAAAGTTTTATAGACTGCACAGGTACAATCTGCTCTGGTAGTCACAGTTCACTTTGCATACGCAAGAATGACAGGAGACACTAGAACACTGACAGGTGTGTGTGTGTGTGTGTGTGTGTGTGGGGGGGGGGGGGGGGGCAAACCATAAGTAGGACCTTAAACTTTTGGCTACTTTCTCTATATAAAACAAGAAAAGGCCCGTAAACACCGGTTAGGAGCCTGCAAACAAAAATCTAAAAAGGGTATTAAAAAAAAATCTACTGGCACAAGGTGCAGAGATACTGGAAGCACAAAAGTCAAGGTACTGCCTCTAAGTAAAGTGGACCACAAACGAAGCGAAAAGTGACATATTTGTGGTGTGTATGGGGGGGGGGGGGGGGTCATACAGCAATTCCTGGCTAAAAAGAAAAAAAGTCATGTCAATAACGAAGCCCCCCGCCTACATCCTCTTTTTAGGGTAAACAAATTATACATTACTGGTAATCACTAAGTGTCAAGTCTGTAAATTAGTATACAAAACACACAAGAACTACATATGTTTTTTTTTCAGAATCTGTTCACCACCTCCCTTAAACACTCTATAACAACTTATCAACGTTATTTTGATGTTTCGACATAAATGCTAAGTCATTACAATCAGAAAAAAAAAGAGAAAATGTATGCTACACATTAGTAACAAAATACATCTTCTATAATAAGGCTGGAAAACATGTATAACCGCATGTGAGGCTTTACCTTAAAAGCAAGAGTCGTTGTACCATGCAAGAACTCAATTTTTGGAGCACCTGAATCATCCAGTGTCAGGTCCCGCGTTAAATTGGCACTACCGATCTGCGGCACTCCTAACAGGTTATGCAAAGGTCCACTGACATGTTCGGACCCACCACCCATCCCAAAAAAGCCGCCCCGCAAAAACTCCACATCACTGCCTAAAAAGTCACAGAGAGCCATTGCTATTCTTTGTTACTCTTTGCCCTAGGAACAAAACCTCAGCTTTCTTCCGGTTCCAGTTCGTCTTCCTCCCCGTTTTGTTCATTCAGTCACTTTACTCTCGGTTGAGCTACAATACGCATGTGCACTGAGCATTAACAGTTTAGTCATTGCATCCGGAAGAGTTTGATACAGTTCATCCCTTTGGTAACGGAGGCCTCTAGCAAAGATATTCCGTTCACTGTTTAGTGCAGAGTCATTGTACTGTGAGTTGTAAACATGTCCCTGTTAATTTAACTTGCAGTATTTACTTTTGAAATTCTATGTAGAATTAAAACAAAATATTGAAGGGTTATTTTTAAATATGCACTCACGGGACTAGAGCAGTGATCCACTTTATTTTTTATTTTATTTTACATTTGTTGACCGGGCTAGTCTAGCTGGATATATGTCCATTTTCAGTAGGGGCCCGGGGAGAAAAGCTCCAAGACAATACAAACAGACAGATAAGTTTTGTTACAAAAAACAAAAAGTAGACATAGATATTTCTATGCATTTAACAGTACATTTCATAAAACTAGATACAAAGTTTAGAGCAAGATATATATATGTGCTGGGGGTTAAAATAGTATCCAGGTTCTTACTACATGCTTTCCATTGCACTACAGAAGATTAATTTAGTAGAGAGAGTACAGTTAGAAAAGATATTAGTAGCAGTAATGATAGGTTGGTTAGGGTTGCTACAAGGGCGCAGCCAGTGTATTTTGAGGACGTTTTTAAGTTTTTGATTGAAGAGTGGTAAGAAAGGAAGGGAAGTAAGTTCAGTCGGTAGAAGGTTCCAGTTTTTCCCAGTTATGTTTGAGAATACAGTCCCCTGTCATGTTGTGAGACAACAAGAAACAACTTATTCCCTGGCTAAAATGCCTCTCTTTATTGAGATTACAACACAAAACAGTTCAAGTACCAAACAATAAGGAGAAAAAGCAATTTGTAGGAAAAACGTCACAGACAATTGCAGAATACAAGCAGTGATGCCTTAAAATGGTGACAAACAAGTGCAATTTTTTTGGTTTAAGAACTTATCAATGCCTAAATGGCACTGAATAGAGTGGAAACATCTCTTGATGCACAGGCAAGATACCAAGGTTTGCTGAGCTCTGTGGAAATGAGCTTACAGCTTTATTCTGTGTTTTCAAACTCAGATAGACTGCTACCAGATGGCATGTCCCAGTCCTGTTAATGTAAAAGCGCAAAAAAGATTGCTTGAGAGTGTATGCTACCACAAAGCAACTTAAACTAGTTAGACAAGGCAATTTTAATTCAGTCAGACCAATAGCAAGACAGTTTGAGTAAATGCTGTAATTTCATACTTAAATATAGATAAATGGACAAATAAAACAAGAAACCAGTAGTCGATCGATTAAATAGCTTCCTGGAAGTACAGTTTTTAAATATAAGGGATTAGCTTTTGTCTGGATGGAACACAGTGCAAGGAAATTACATCAGAGGCACAGACAAGGACTCAAGCATTTTTGAGCACTGAGGGAATCAGTCAAGAGCCTTGCAAACACTTCCATTTTATACAGACACTTAAAACACAGGAAACTGTGCAGAATCCCTTTAGCAGAGACAAAGTTGCAGGAATACGTCAAATAAGTACCAACAAAAATACAATGTAGCAAATTACATAGTAACACTGCCAGTTAAGCTTCTCAGTTCTCAGCAAACAGTAAAATATCAGGCTCCTTGAAAACAATTTAAAGTACAAAAAGCAGCAGATAAAACAGTTAAATGAAGTGCAAAACAGTAAAATATTTTATCTTCCAATGATGGCACATGATTTATTCAGGAACCTGTCAGAGTGTGGGAAAGATGTTAAGCAGATGGGAGCTCTGTGAAAATGCTGATTTATAGTAAGGGAGGCTAACTCAAGAGCAATACTTTTTGCTGAGTTGCCTCTCAGTATTGGATTTATGTAAAACAATGGGTAGGAAAAGTACTTGATTATCTTACACAATTGACAATAGCAATAGAAGGGGGAGAGGCTTTGTTAGTCACATTACCGTAAGGGTGAAAGCCAGAGACACTGGCTTTTCAAACCACAACTGCAAAAGGGTGGGAGAATTGGGGAAAATTCACGCTGTTGTAAGATGTCAGACAAATTAGATACTACAGCGTGTTGTTTACAGTATATCAGGTCAGCATGTGAGCCAAAATAGCCAGGAAAATGTTTTGGTCCAGTAATATATATAATTAATTAAACAAGGACCAGGTAGCAAACCAATCAGTAAAACAGATCAGTACAAACCAGCTAAAACCAGATCCAAGAGCTTTTACGTCACATCCAAGATCCCACCAAGGCGAATTGCAAGTCTGTGGCCTCCACTTTTAACAGTACTGCCTCAGTTAAAGAACAAAAAATAGTTTACATACAGAAAATTCAAGCTGCTGTAAGAAGCTAGACAAATCAGCTACTACAGCTTGTTGCCCACAGTATATCAGGCCAGCATGTAAGACAAATTGGCCAGGAAAATGGTTTGGCCCAGTGATATATATAGAGTTAATTAAACAAACACCTGGACAGCAATACAGTACAATTCCTAACCCTAAAATCCTAACCATAGACCTATAACCCTAAGTTGTTAATCCTAAAACTTTAACCCTAACTCTACTGCCAAAACCCTTATCTTTTTGACCATTTTGTTTCCAAAGCAGTTTGTAAAGCCTCCTATATGGCTCATCTAATTTCCAAAAACATCTCCTGTGCTTCCAAAAATGTCTCAGTTCCTCTTTACTCATCTCTCATCTGATCCATTACTGAAGACAGTGCCCCTTTTGGCATGTATTTATGTAAATATTTCACTAAACCTGAGAGACCTACGTGATTCATAACTAAAACTATTTACTTGAATATGTATCCTACTGTATTTTGTATTGTATTCTGTATAGCCCACTGTATTTTGTATTGTTGGAGCTTTTCTCCCCGGGCTTCCACTGAAAATGGGCTCCTTGGGCCTAGTGGACTTCGCTGGTCATCAAATTGGAAATAAATAAAATGATCAATGGCCTCAAGACCCTTATTTTTCTGGACAGGCTGACAGCCACCTCTCTGTATGGTCTCCTATGGACTCTTCTGTGGTGATCTGTATCTAGCTTTTTGAGCCATAAAAGATCTGACCCTCCTTGACCTCCTGTTCTTTCAAAAAACAAATTGTCCCTTAGATGCTAAAAGGAGCTAAACCTTCATCATCAGATAAATACGACATGACTTAACATATTCTTATCTCAGGGAATCCTCACCTCTGCATTAAACTTTCACTACATTTGAAGCAGATTACAGTCCTTGCCACCTTCGAGGTAAACCTAGTTTATTGAGTGGGCAGCTTTAGATTCTATCCCAGTCTGTCTTGTATTACCCCCCTTGAGAGTGGAGAAAACTTTTTGAATATGGTTTATTGGCAAATCTTGTAATGATCTGTAGACTGATTGCCCAGTGTTTACCTATGAACCTATAAATGGACGAATTTTAAAATCCTAACACTAACTGCACGTCAGTCTACAAATTGCATATCTTGTACTTAATGGTAATTTCATAGAGTAATTTCCCATCCAGTATAAATATTTTTGGCTACATTATTTTATCGCATTAGTTGTTCAGATAAGTGAGTTGTCAGACAAGACCCAGATCACAAAGATGGTGGTAAATGCAGACCCGAGCCTTTGATGTAGCCAGTTACTCCTCTCTTATCATCCAGTTTTCAGAACAAGGTATTAGCCCTAATTCCATCAATTGTTTCTAAAGTTATCTGACTAACAGCCATTCCTCAGTAAACTATAACTCCTGTACCTCTCTGTCCTCTCTACTTCTCAAGACTGTACCTCTAGGATCTATTGTTACCTCCTTCTATTCTCTTAATACATCAATAAACTTCCACTTCATCTTCCTTACATCCTTCTACTGCTATACACAAATGACATGGTCTTCTACTGCTCCAGCTACTCCTTAACTACCTTACAGCAAGCTATACAGTCTGACTTCATTCCCCTTAGTGAGTGGATTACTACTAAAAGCCTTACAGTAAATACATACAAAAACTAAATCCATGCTTTTTGGTACTAAACAAAAACTCAGCAGATCCAAGAGGACTTTAACGATTTATGATCACAGCAGCCATCCCTTAGAGCAAGTCTCCTCTTTCAAGTATCTTGTTCTGTGGTTAGACCCCTCACTTAACTTCCAACTGCATCTTAAAAATACACATAAAAACAATCCCCCACTTTTCTGGGCACAAAAAACATCCTACTTTCTCTAACATCCCACCAGATATGCAATAGGGAAAGGAATCCTGCTCCCTCAACTCAAATTCAGCCTCCCTCTTATATCAGCAGCCTCCACTCAAACCTCCCCCAGTGTTCAGACACTAGAAAACAGTATATGCAGATTTATTACACACTTCCCACAAAATAAATGCCATTGTACAACACAAAAAAAGGCAAACTGGCTACCAGTTAACCAGACAGCAAACCTAACATGAGCATATTCTCTCTCTCTCTCCTGTAACCTTAAATTTAATAAGACATACCCCCATGTACAACCTGCAGACCAGAAAAACAAGATCTATCAACTTATTTTTTCTGGCTAGTGAGAGAAAGCACCATTATCTGTGCATCTCCTAGGTGACTTGGATTTTAACAACATAGGCATAACATTTACCTAACTCATCTTCAAACCTTCTGAATTCAGGTAAGTGCCTTCTCATTACTAGAAACTCTGCATGAAAACTTTGTTCTATGCCTTTCATTCAACAGCTTGAAGGCTATGAAGCTGAAGTGACCTGCCTTTAATCCAACTTTGAGATAATTTTTGATTCATCTGCAAACAATCTGGTAAGAACTTACATTAGGGTGTTTCAAAAAAATTGTTTTTCTCTAATCATTTTGCATAGGTTTCTAAAATGTGAGATTTGGTGAGCTGTGTATGTATGCAAAAATTAGAATTGTCTGACTTCATTAAGTGACAGCTCACAGCATGTAAAAAAACACACTGTTTCCAGTACAGCTAATTGCATTCCAGTGTTGTATTTATCTATCTCCAGTCAGTTTTACTTGCGCTTCCATAACCTTCTGCAACCTACTTTACTTATTTAAAGCCTTGTACACTGTTTCATTCTATTTTCATTGTTCAAAATTCTATGCTGTTTCCTGTTTACACTGTGCAGAGTGAAACATTGTATTTAATTACTTTTTGATGATTATTCAATTCATATAGTTTCTGCACGTGTAGCTGTCAGTGTTAATGTTAATTGATAGAGCCCAGTCCCCCTAATGGTGAACCACAAGCTCAGTGAGAAAGTCAACCAGAGCTTCTACTGATGTCTGGTTTGTTGGCCAGCAGTTACCTGCCCTTAATATGTCAACTTGCTGAAATCAGCTTCCAACCAACAGTCATGTTTTATGCAGACTATTCTATGATCTTAAAACCAACAAGTTAACTCTTTCAGCAAGTTGTTCAAATGCTGTTGATCAAGTTCTGCAGCTATGGCAGTTAGCTAGCATACCTACAATGCAGAAGCCGAATGCAGTGGCAAAACTCAAAAGTTTGTATGAGAAGTATTCTAGAATCAGGAAGAATAAGAAGCACCAATCAGCTACACAGTCTCAGTTAGAAACAGATTTTAGCAATGCACTTTTGCATGCTGATGCAGAATTATTGATAAAGACTCAAGAAGACTGGGATTTTTTACAAGATCAATGTACAGACAGAAAAATGATAATTGATGGAGAGGACACTGAATTCAAAAAACGAATGGACAGAAAGGAAAAATGACTACAGGAAGAAATGAAATGCAAAGATAAAGAACAGCTGAAAGAAACAGTCAGAGAAGCTGGAGAGGTGACAGAGGCAGAAGACAGTAGTGAACATGAAAATGATGATGAAGATGATGCAGCACCAAACATGTCAAAACACCACCAGAATTTAGTAACTGGTAGAGAGCCTGTCAAAGAAGTGAGCACAGTAGATACAGGATCCCCTGAATCGGTATCTAAAAAATGATGACTGGTGGATGATCCCCTTTTTGCTGCCAGCTTGGACCGCACAAGAATAACTTCTCGTCAAGCGATGTATATTGTTGTACTGGCACTGCAAGCAGATAGCATTAATGTAAATGATCTGGTCATGTCCACAAGTTCAATACACAGAGCAAGGCAAGCTGCATGACAATCCACTGCTGAGAAAGTAAAGAAGCAGTTTCAACCATCAACACCCCTTGTAGCGCATTTTGATGAGAAGCTGTTACTTCAAGGTGATGGAGAATTTGCTGATTACATGCCAATTGTTGTTACAGGTTGAAATACTGAAAAACTGCTGGACATACCCCAGCTTTCATCAAGCACTGGTGAGCTGATGGGACAAGCAGTAGTACAGACATTTCATTGCTGGCCAAGTGTTCCAGAATGGCTAGCCGGTTTGTGCTTTAATACTACCAGTGCCAATACTGGTGTGCACACAGGTGCCATCACAGTGAGCATTTTAGAAACGACTCTTGTTTATACCATGCAGACATCACATTTTAGAAATTATTTCTACGGCAGTGTTTGACATGTTCTTTCCATCTTCAGGACCACAAATAGCAGTTTTTAGAAGATTTAAAGAATACTGGAAACTTCTTGACTTGAATGCATATGCACCACTGGTTAAGGAAACTTGAGGTAATGGATGCCTGTTAGACTGTGAAACACACTTGCTAGCTGAGAAGTGAAGTGAGGTTGTTGCACTACTGCGAGACAAGCTGACGTGTGAAACACAGCCTCATGATGGCTACCTTGAATTTTTCAAGCTGTCACTGCTCGTCCTTGATGACAAACCACAAGGTGAAGCATTTGTTTTCAGTCCACCTGGTGCATACCATCATGCCAGGTGGATAGCAAAAGGCATATACTGCCTTAAAATCTACTCCTTCTGGGAGCAGTTTAGATTAACTGCACATGAAATTCAGGCTTTTCACCGAATTTGCCTCTTCACAGTGAGTGTATGTTAAGGCATGGTTTTCAGCTACTGACACTTGCAGTGCTCCACTCAGTGATCATTGCCTGTTGCAGACACTGGAGTCATTTACAGCCATAGACAACCAGATGGCTCAAGTTGCTTTGCGAAAGCTCAAGGGACACCTTTGGTATTTGAGCAAAGATCTCATAGCACTAGCACTGTCCTTGTTCTCAGATTGTGGAATGAAGAGAAACAGCACATTATTGAAGCCTTGAAAAAGCCACCCAGTAAGGAAGATCTAAGAAGAGTCAATGCAAAAGGTGTTGCCAGTTTCCAGGGCATGACCTTATCTGACTTTGCAACAGAATAATCAATGAATCTGTTCACTGCTGTCAACATAAACCCATCTTTCCTAACAGCTGATCTTGTAGCATGGAGTGACATGCCTGATTTTATCATTGTGGAACAAACTGTTACAGCCTTGCGAGTTGTTAACGACTGTGCCGAATGAGCAGTCATATTAGCAACTGACTTCTGTCAAGTGCTGACTCACAACAAGGAACAGCAAAAGCTGGTATATCAGATCATTGAACACCATCGACAGAAAGTCACAGAACCACTAAAATGACACTATAGTACTATAAATGAACTGATGTAAATTACCTACATACTACCTATGAATGTTGTTAATTTTTACTAGGCTTATTTTTTCCTAAACTGTTTGACATTCGTATTGCTGAGAATTACAAAAAGACATTTCAGATGCAGCATGAAACTGATATTTTTACCAGTTGTGTACTGATTTGTGAATATATTTCATTTCTATTGGCAAATTTGGAAAAAAAATGTAAAAATCTGAGTTAAAGTGCACTGAGCTGTCACTTAACTTAGAATTTAAGGATTTAAATTTTACATGGTTCTTTGTCCTACAAATCCTCATAAAATCAGGGGATATGCAAACAGAAAATAAAAAAAAATGTTTTTGCATCTATACATGAAACACCCTAACTTACATATAGTGAATTATTTGTATATAAGTGTTTTGTTTGTTCTCCTTTTCTTTTTCTACTTCTTCCTTCTTCTCTGTCAATAAAGGGTATTGCTCTGAATATAGAAATCAAACCCATAATAGTTGGCCAGGTTAGATGAACTTTTGTTCAAATGCCAAGTTAAAAAATAACTGAACAACAGCTGGAATATTTATATTTTTGCACAAAATAAGTGGTTGTGAATGTGTGTATATGTATGTCTACATGTATGTGTGTCTGTCTGTTTGCATGTATGTATTGTAACATATTGTGAGTCTGGCAGGTCAGTTTACCTTCCCTTTGTCAGTGTCTCTTCAGCTGGTGCTCTTCTTTTCAGAAGTTTATGTCATTGTAAGTTTTTTTGCAGTTTGCTGAGTAATGTGAGCCAGTTGTGCACTTTTGAAGGATTTTTGTCCTTTTCTCCACTGTGGTGCAACATGATGCTAGTTTATATAATTTAAGGGGAGTGGGGATGAAGCCCCTTACATTGGGGATGGGGGTTTGCCTCCTAGCTAGAACTTTTTGTGTGTTGTTTATAGTTTTCAGTTGACTGTTTTCTGAGTTTATCTTTCAGAACACTGTCTATCAAAATAGTGTCTGTTGATGGAACGTATGTAAACTTGATGGCTCTTACCTTGGATTTGTCATAATTGATGTTGTGTAAATAATACTGATAGTATTATAGGTTCATAGGTAGGTACTAGGCTATTGGCCCTAGGGCCTATATAAGCCTAGCCAAATGGTACCCTGGCTTTTGCCACCCAAGAAAATTATTTTCCTGTGCCCCTGTCAAGCACAGCCACAGAAGTGAACCCCGGGGTGAATTTCCTATCTCTCATCCAATCATCAAGATTTTTCTTGAAGAAAGCTAATGAGGACCTTTGTTTGATATAGATAGGTAGTTTGTTCCAGAGTATGGGAAGTCTCTGAGACAGGAATCTATCCCTCCAACATGTTCTGTTTATTGTGGTGACAAAGTTTAGATCCCTAGAGTGTGTAGCTCAGAAGGATTGTGATTTCTTTAAGTGGAGCATGTCCAACAGCTCTGGGTTTGAAATAGCTTTGTATGCTAGGCAGAGATCGCCTCTGAGTAGGCAATAAGCGACAGAGTAAAGCTGGAGTTTTTTGAGACGGTCTGCGTAGGGCATCTGTTTGAGGTCAGTAATCCTCTTTGTGAGGTATTTCTGTAGACTTTCCAGTTGTTGTAGATATCTTGTGAGGTACATACCAAAAGGGTCATTGTAATATATATAATGGGTCTAATGAGTGATGAGTAGAGGGGAACAATGACCTATTTTTTCCTGGATGAGAAACCTTTTATGATGAGGTGTGCCTCATAGAAGGATTTCCTGACTACTGTGGCAATGTGATTATCAAAGGAGAGACTACTGTCCACCTGTGTCCCAAGGTCTCTTATCACACTTTCGGTATTAAGTAGACTACTGCCTATGTGGTAGTTCATGGGTACAGAGTTTTTACCAAAAGGGATGATAATAAAATATGTTAAAGATGATGTCTTGTAAATAATGTAATTATTGCTGTACAGAAAATATATATTTTTTAGAAAATACAGGTATGTCTCTGTTTTTGGTGTAGAGATTCATGTAAACAATGCATGTAAATAGCAGTTACCTGGTTAGTTTAATGTATTAAAAGGCTAACTATGGCAATGGAGATCAGATAAGCTGGTCTCCCACTGCAGGGAATATTTTTGCATGGAACAACAGTTCTGTGATCTATGCTGTATGAGAAGAGATACAGTCATCTGGAGATATTCTGTTGAAAATCCAACCATAAAGAAGTTACCTGAATTTATTTTGGGACTAAACCTAAATAGGTATAATAGATTGTAGAATTTGTGTGTTATTTTTCTGTCCTGAAGAAGTGATTGTACCACTGAACTATTATTTTGCTTTTTGTTTTAATAAAACCCATTATTTCATGAACAAATTCCCTCTGCTACCTTGTTTTGATACCATCTTGGTTGGCAGAACTGGCACACGCATTTCTAAGCCAACAAAAACCCTGAGTTTGTCTTTCATTGCCTGAAAACTGAGAAAACTTATTTCCCTAATTGCAGAGACAGCAATATCTTGTTACAGACTAGGAGTCTTGTGTTGTGTCTTTAGTACATCCATGTTATGTCAAGATGACAATAGTAGACTAACTGCTGCAAACTACTGCTGCTTTAAGAAGATGGTGGCAGTGGCCAAGTCCATGGACATGCTGAGGATAGTTCCACCTCTTAAACAACTTACTGGGGAAGAAGGCATACCTTACTGATTTTGAACTATACACTGATCAGGTGGGATGGGACTGGAGTGACTGGGCTAGAATCCTTCAGCCCAAGTGATTGGTAAACAATTAAAACCATGAAAATGTTTGAATATTAGTACTATAATAAGGTTAAAAACAACACTGTTTAAGCTGCTATTACATCTGAGACCCAAGCTCAAAAGTATCATTGCTGGACATTACCTCCTGAAAAAATGGTAGGATTTCAATTATGCAATTTAAAGCATGTACTTAAACCATGATTAGATCACAGTACAGACCACAGTTTCACCTTAGTGGCTTCAGCAGTACATACCTAATCACACACGTTATACTGAACATTTAGATATAAACCTTTATGTCACATGATTCAATAAAAACATTCATGCAACATATTTTAGAGACAAGTACAAATGTTTTAAGATGGATATCATCAAATTATATATATATATATATATACATACATACATATACACACACACACACACGCACACGCACACACACACACACACACACATATATATATATATATATATATATATATATATATATATATACATACAAAAATCACATTTAAATTCATATAAATACATGCACACACAGAAACTCACACACACACACACACACACACATATATATATATATATATATATATATATATATATATATATGTATTTATTAAAAACACTTCTAAAGCTAAAAGAAAAAAATACACAAACGCTGAGCTGTTATTGAGCTTTCATTCTTATTATGTAAAAGAACATCTGATGTTGTAGATCTTTGTTCTTTCATTATAGCTAGGACCTTGGTTCCGTCCTCGGAACCGATACAGCCATTTCCCAGCTCGCACAAGCCAAAAACTCTCAGCTAATAACTACCCATAATGCCCCTCTCCTAGTTACTCCAGATCTCGTTTGCCGCGTTCCTAGTTAGACGTGCTAGCCATCTCTCTCAAAGCTAAGTAGAAAATTGTTAATTATAAGACAGTTTCTCTTCAAAATTATTTAATTTTTTGTCAAGTTAGCCTTTTCTTACTGTCGCCTATAACTTAAGCCTATTTCCTACCCTTTTCCTTGGTAATTTAATTTTTTTACCTTTATTGGTACTGTCTTTCTCAACTGTTTTTGACAGGCTTTTCCTTTTTACTAGTGGTATTTTTTAAAATAACATCACTAGCATTTTCTCCCTTATTTTTTCTATAGGATAAATACTATGTCAGACAAAGCTAAGTTGGGATTTAAACAGTGTGACAAGTGTGGACGTAAGATGCCTAACTCAGATACAGGTGTTCGTTGTGTCTACTGTTTGGTGTAGATCATATTAGAGCTGACTGTGACATTTGTGCTAGTTTTAGTAATTATGCACTAGCAGAATGTAATAATAAAGTTATCTTAAAAGGTTTACTCAAGACACCTTTTTTGGAGGCTCTATCTGGGTCAGAGGTCTCAACCCCTCCAAAGACCAAAAAAACAAAAGGAAAAACGGATTACTCAAGGCAACTTTTTTGGAGGCTGTATCTGGGTTGGAGGTCTCCTCCCTCCAAAGACCAAAAAAACATAAGGACAAACGAAGTCACTCGGTTCCTGCATCTCCGTCAGTTACAGAACCGAGTCGGCTCAGTGCCTCCTCGGCACAGACCTCTTCAGCACCAGGCTTTGTGTCTTCTCCCTCAGTGCCGTCCATGATATTCTCCCCTATTTCAGCTCTGACCTCGGCACCACTGACTTGGATCCAACATCGGCTCTGATGACTGTACCTGCTTCGGCACCATCCCCAGCCATGGTGCCGACAGTTTCTTCGGCTCCATCAGCTCCAAAACTCGAATACCTGGCAAAGATAAGATACCTCCGGTGCATACTGTCTCGGTTCCGATAGCAATGTTTTTCCTGTCGGCACTGTCCACCCTTGCTGCATCGGCTCTGGTTGAATTGATGCTCTCCTGAAGCAGTGCTTGGACCGTCCATACCTTGGCACCTAGCCCAGTGCATATTTTCTCGCTGGTGCCATCTATGTCCATGGCTCCAATGGCTTCCAGTTCTCTCAGAGCTCCTCACCTAAAGGTGTGCTCCTCACGGTGAGGTGTGACCCTGGTTCCAAAGTTCTCCCTCTCGGTTCCAGACTCCCATCCCTCCTCAGGTGGGCCTGCTGTACAGGTAGTGTACTAGCAGTCAGCACCAATGACATCAGTATCAGAACCCTCCCCTAGCATGCTCCTCTCCCAACCCTCTATTTCAGGACCTCGGGCACGGGAGTCACAAGAACCCTCTTTGAAGGGAACCCCTTCTCCAGAGTCCTCCTCAGAAGATCCCACTGGGGAGCCAATCCTGGAAGATATGGTGCAAGAGGAAGCACCTTGAGTCACTGGAGGAATCTATCACCAAAGACACTGATTGTAATGAGGGGGAAGGGTCCCCACGGTATCCCCAGATGACATCTCATTCGGAGATATTCTCAAAATCCTCAAGCAGCGGGAAGACTGGAAGTCCTATAACCCTTCTTCTGAGGAATTGGTGTTCCTGCAGGCCTTCCGTGCCTGGCCATCTACTTCCTTGGTGACCCCACCAACAGATGACCTTGTTAAAGTCATTGTGCAGCATGCCTGGAAGGCCCCTGACAATGTAGAACCTGTCCCTCGGAGGCCAAACAAAAATTTTATCTACACCTGAAGACCAGCCCCATTGGTCCTAGCAGTTGACAATTGATTCCATGGTCATGGTGGCGGCCACCAAGAGGGAACTGACAGAAGATAGTTCTACCATCCATCCTCCAAACAGAGAGTCCCATACCATGGACAGACTAGGGAAACAGACCTAAGTTTCAGTGACATTCGCCATTCGGTCACTGAACTATCTGGCACACTTTACTCATCTCCAAAGAGACCTAATTTCCAAAATGTCTTCCTCTTTGGTGAGGTACTGCCTGATGAGGTGCGTGATCCTGTTTCCTCACAGCTAGCTACCCTTGAATCCATCTTGAACCCCTTGATGTGTTTGATATCTCACTCCATCGAGGGGGCAGCTCAAGCTGCCGCATCAGGCGTTGTCATGAGATGCAATGCTTGGACACGGTTGTGTGACTTCGCAGACCCCTTTAAATCTTCCTTCGTCAATGCACCTGTCAACGAATCTGCACTTTTTGGACCCAAAGTACGAGACACACTTACACATAGTGAGAAAGATGGAAATACCTTGCCTGCTGTGGGCATATGACTTTCCAACCCCCAGAGGTGCTACTCCAGGAACCAGCAGGGAGGAAAAATGTGGTTCAAAAAATCCCAAGGACCTTTTCGTGAGACTCGTGGTGAACAATCCCCCCGGGGCAGAGGGGGCAACTCATATGGAAGATGTCCCTTTTGGGGTAGAGGGGGTCCGTGTAACCAGTGCGCTAGAGATTCATTTTCTGGCAGATGCTATCAGCGCTCCTGAGCAGCGGCCCGATTGCTTCCCTCTGGAAGCTGTCAGGGGTCGTTTTTCTCTACATCTACCAGCCTGACATCTTATTGCTACCGATGTTTGGGTGCAGAGAATAATATCCAGAGGCTACCAAATACCTTTCAACTTAACTCCCAGACCCGTCAAATGAATCCCCAATGTACCACCCAATCAGAGGGAATTAGCAGCATTAGAGATAGAAAAGCTGCTAAGGAAAAGAGTCACTCAGCCAGTCCCACCAGACCAGACACGATCCGGGTTTTACTCAAGGTTCTTTTTTAGTGCCAAAAATGTTAGGGGACTGGAGACCAATCCTGGATCTCAGCCTATTGAACAAATTTATCAAACCTGAAAAATTCCGGATGGTCACAATACAGTCCATTCTTTCCTTCCTAGGGAGGGATAACTGGATGTGCTCTATAGACCTCCAGGACGCGTATTACCACATAAAGATGGATCACCGCTCCCGGAGGTTTCTCCGCTTCCAGCTGAGAGCCAATCACTACCAGTTCAGAGTACTGCCGTTTGGTCTCTCGACAGCCCCCCTGAGTGTTCACCAAATGTATGGCAGTTGTGGTAGCTCATCTTCGACTACAAGGATTCCAGGTGTTGCCCTATCTATACGATTGGCTCCTTAGCGCTCCGACCAGGAATCTTCTAGTCCGCAGCCTCTCTTACACTCAAGCTCTCGCTGTCCGCTTGGGGATTACAATCAACAAAGACAAATCTCAAATGTCCCCAATGAAGACACTGGAATTTATTGGAGCGGTCTTCAACACAACATCCTGTCAAGCTTCTCTCCCCCATACAGGCTTTTGAAAATAAGACACCAAATCCAAGACCTTCTTCCTCAGACCTATGTACCAGCACATCTTGTACTACAACTGTTGGGCTCCATGGCAGCTGCCATTACTTTAGTACCACTGGTGAGACTGCACATGAGAATCCTACAGTGGCTCCTTTCTGCACAATTGTCATTGCTAACTCACCCACTCAACCACATGATACGCCTTACAAACCGTTGCAAGGAAGAAATGCTATGGTGGATGAAGCCACAAACGAATCTTTGGCCAAGGCACCTGGTCCCCCATGGAGGCCAACTTGCACATAAATGTCCTGGAACTGAGGGCAGTTCTCTTAGTGTTGCAAGCATTCCATGCATCCCTTCCCTTGGAGACCATTGCAATTCAGTCAGACAACATGTCAGTCGTCTGGTATATCAACAAGCAAGGCGGAACCAGGTCTTACCCCCTGTGTCGGGAAGCCATGAGGATTTGGCACTGGGTGATAGTTTCCAACCGCTTTCTTATAGCCACACACATTCCTGGGACTTCCAACCTTATTGCAGACAATCTGAGCAGGAACATCCTGATGCCTCACGAGTGGTCTCTCAACCCTGTAACAGCAGATTGGATCTTCCAGCGCTGGGGCAAGCCTTGCTGCAACCTGTTTACTTCCCCCCTAAACTACAAATGCAGAAGCTATTTTGCCCTGATCCCCCCTCAGGGGGAACCTCCGAGGGACGCTTTAACACACAATTGGCCCCTGGGTCTTCTGTATGTCTTTCCCCCATTTCCCCTCGTCCCAAAATTTCTCCAGAAAGCTCAGAGGTTGAGAAGCAAAGTGATCCTCATTGCCCCCTACTGGCCATGTCAAGTCTGGTTCCTGTTTCTATGGCCTCATCTGATTCACAGCCTGTGTATCCTGGATCATTCTCAGGATCTGTTATCTCATCCTCAGGGACTGATTCATCCCAACCTGCACAGTCTCAAGCTCACAGCTTGGTTCCTCCACTTCCAGTGATTGCCAGGCTGCCTGACATCCCATCTCCTGTTTGTGAAATTCTTCTGGCCTCACACAAACTTTCCACTAGAAAAGTTTATGCTAGTAAATGGACTAGGTTCTCTATTTGGGCCAAAGACCAGAACTTGGTCCCTTTCTCTCTGCCTTTTCAAAAGATCCTACAATACCTGACCACTCTTTTACATGCAGGAGCCTCAGCTTCAACGATCACTGTACATTTAGCAGCTATTGCCAATTTTCATAATGGTCTTGATAATTCTTCAATTATGTCACACAGCCTATGCAAGACCTTTTTTTGAAGGGAGTATTACATGTTAAACCTCTGGTCAAGCCTCACTTAGAACCCTGGGACTTGACTCTGGTGCTTCAGTTTCTCATAGGTTCTCAATTCGAACCCTTTGATTCATGTGATTTGAAATTTTTGTCATGGAAGACCATACTTCTAGAAGCATTTACCTCAGCGAGAAGAGTATCTGAGCTGCAGGCCTTGAGTGTCAAGAGTCCTTACTTGATCTTCCACATGGATAGGGTGTCTGTTCATACTGACCCTTCTTTCTTGCCCAAGGTCATTTCTGGCTTTCCATTAACCAATCTATTGACCTGCTGTTTTTCTTCCCTCTGCATTCTAAGAGAGGGGAGTACATTTTGTACACCCTTGATGTGCATCAGCAGCTTCATTGTTATTTGGACAGGACTAAATCTTTCAGGAAAACAGATAAATTGTTTGTGGCCTCTGCAGGACCCAGATTGGATAAATCTGTTTCCAAAGTGACTTTATCCTCTTGGCTTAGAAACGTCATTACCTTTATCTACCAACAGAATAAGCTATCCTTACCTTCCAGAATAAAGGCTCATTCTACCATATCTATGACTATTTCTGTACCTTTTCATTCAAGAACGTCTGTGGATGATATCTGCACAGCAGCCACTTGGGCAAGACCTCATATCTTTATATCTCATTACAAATTGGATTTGACCTCCAGCGGACGAGCATCTTTTGGTTCTATGGTGCTCAGGAATATCCTTGCTTAGGGCCACCCAGGACTCAAGTAGCTGGGGACTCGGTCCTAGCCGTAATGAAAGAACAAAGATTTACAACATCAGATAAAGAAATTATGTCTTACCATAACGTTCCATCTGAGTTGTAGATCTTTGTTCATTCATTACTTCCCACCCTCCTTCCCCCTGCCTGGACTCCTGGTGCACTTTTGGAACTCCTGGTTAGGGTATTTGCTCAGACAGAGCCTCCTACTATCATTTATATTACTATATCTTTTATCTAGGGTAGGCAAACTCGATCTGGAGTAACTAGGAGGGAGGCATTATGGGTAGGTCTTAGCTGAGAGTTTTTGGCTTGCATGAGCTGGGAAACAGCCATATCGGTTCCAAGGATGGAACCGAGGTCCTAGCTGTAATGAATGAACAAAGATCTACAACACAGATGGAACGTTATGGTAAGATATAACTTCTTTTTCTTCAGAATATAGTGAATGTAATGGAAACTGCTTAAAATATGAAACACAATCTATTATAGAAGGCAGTAAACAATAAAAATGTTCCAGATTGAATTATTTTAACCAATCAACAATAACTAGATGTTTTAAAAAATGCAATGAAGTGACATAATATAGAGTAATTGCATATCAAATAACAAAAGTAAAGCTGAATCATGTAACTATATAAAACATATATCAAATGACAATGCAGAGAATAGTGTAAATATTACATCAAAGTGGGAGAAGTGGGTGGGGCTGTGTTAATCATACCAATGAAGAGTACACTTTATATTCATGTGTTCATTAAGCCCTGGGGATGTCTCTGCATTGAGTTGTAGCTGCCATTTCAATTCTCTTAACTCAAGATATGCCGTAGTTTCCAAAGAAGGACTCTATCTGTTCCAAAACAATAAATTCAAATTTAACAAAATGTGAACATGTTACACTGTTTGGCAAGTGCATTGTTAAAATTCAAAGCTCTAATGGCCTCTAAGCGCTCCTTAATACGATCAAACAGTCTATGAGAAGTTTTCCCAATGTAGAAACTGTTACATGAAACACAAATACCTGCATAAACTACCATGGATGAATAACAGTTATGTTTGGGAAACATAATAGTGTAGTTGCAATGCAAAAAAGTATATTTATCATCTTTTTAAATATAAGGGTATATCACACATTTACCACAGCAGTGCATGCCTTTAAAAGTGGTGTTGGAACTAGATGCTTGGCAAAAAAACTGAGAATCTCTGTTTTCTAAATGTATACGACATAGATTTTTTAAAAGTAAAAGATGGAGACTTCCCTAAAGATGAACCTATTTGAGGAGAATCAGAAATAATATCCCAATCATTAGAAATAATTTCCCTAATGTTAGTCATGTCTCTAGAAATAGGAATGGGAAAACTAAGAGATCTGTCATCATTAGAAATTTTTTGACTTGAGGTTGAAATCCAAACTATAGAATGGGTAGGAATTTAGTGTATCTAACTGAGGCTACTTCATCAAAAATACTGTCAAATAAGGGAGGCGGGTAATTCCTAAGAGAGAACACGTTTTTCAGTAAGGGAGACTGAGCAATGAACTCTTTATCATGACCAATTAATCTAGACAAATGAATAAACTGTCCTCTAACCAAATTATTTTTCATATAAAAAGGATGCTGACTCATGAAATCCAAAGAGTTAATTTTGTACATGTCTTTTCTATGTACAAAATGTAGAAAACAAAGAACCTGAAGAAAGTAACACAATCTTAGTGTCCAGAAAATTAATAGGATGCCCACAACTAGACATAACAAAATGAATAAATCCAGTACTTTCTTCCATGGCAGAGACAAAAGAGTTTAAGTCAGGGATACTACCCTTCCAGGCAAAAAATATGTCATCTATGTAACACCTGTGCATGCTTCTGTGTTGAAAACTCGAATGAGAGACAAGTGATCTAGTTCCCAAGAACTGAGAACTAAATTTGCAAATGCTGTGCAAGTTGTAAACCCATAGCTACTCCTTTAATTTGTCTGTAGATTTTGTTGTTGAAAAAGAAGAAATTACTAGTAAGTACAATGTCAGCTAATGCACAAATAGTATCTACTCTACTAGTGGGAAATGCATGTTTTAATAGAACGTTTCTAAGAGATTCTAACCCTTCCTTGTGAGGGATGTTAGTATATAATGCCTCAATGTCTAATGTAACAAGCACACAGTTAGATAATTCATTTTTCTTCTGAAATAATTCATTGAGAAAAGCCAACAACTGTCCGAGGTAGAAGGCTGTAGACTGAACTAATGGGTTGAGAACAGCATGTAAGTACTGGGCTATTTTCTGTGTCTTAGTTTTTTTTATTAGAGATAATGTGTCTAAATGGCAGATCATATTTGTCTTTGTGAATTTTAGGAATCCTGAATAGTTTACCCAAACTAGGAGAGTTAACAGACATGTAGTCAAATTCTTCTAAAGAAATGGCATTATTAATCTCAAGTTTTCTTAAAGTCTTGTCAATGACAGTAAATTGTCTGTATACATCTTTTAGTTCAACCTGTTGAAAAAACTCATTATTACATAAGGTGGATTCAATTTTGTTAATATGTGCCCACAAAAGAATCGGGTCTATATCAGAACATTGAAGTTTTAAAACTTCGAATGTTCTAATATCGACCTGTTTTGAGTGAACGGTAAAAATAGCGAAGCTGCAGAACACCAAATTTTTTCCTAGGGAAAGAATTTGGTTGGCCGGTTCTGTGGCTTCGCTATTTTCAGCACTGTGGTGGAAATTTACGGGTCGGGTTCAGATAAGTGCACGATTGTGAGGTCGTTAAGATTAGGGCACGGGCTAGGTGAGTAAGGGTTAGTGCGCGGGTTAGGTGAGTTAGGGTTAGGGCGCGGGTTAGGTGAATTAGGGTTAGGGGCAGGTTAAGTGAGTTAGGGTTAGGGTGCAGGTTAGGTGAGTGTGCGATAGTGATGGACCTTAGGGTTAGGGTTTGGGTTAAGGTAAGTGGATAGATAGTAGTGTATGTACAGTTTAGTGTAGGGTTAGTTGTAGGATTATAAGTGTATGTGTGTGGATTGATGTTTTTTAGGTGTGCTTGTGTTGTGTGTATGTGTTTTGGAATAGCAAATTTTTTCCCAAGGAAAAAATTCACTGTTCTGAATGTTCAATATTATGTGGTTTAGATATTTTAGGTTTGATGAAATAGCGTTTGCAATTTTCATCTTTCGATAGAGTGATATAAACGCAAATAATCCAGGCAATGAACTGCTCTGAAAACAACAAAGAGAATGTATAAAATTCAAACTTCACAGAGCAGAAACAGGCTGAAAGAAACCACCACGGCATAAAACCAAAGGGTAATTTTATTTCGATAAGCGCTTTCACAAGCACTGTTGCTTCATCAGATCTTAACACACCATAAAATACTCCACATTTATTTCTTTGTTTTAAATCCAATCATCCAATGGGAACAATGTGCATTTCTATGTCGCTAAGCAACATATCACTTCCCTTTTAACTACATAGTGACCAAATTCTAGAAGCAGCATGACTACTCTAAGCTGTATTTCAAACAACATATACATATAAAATACATATAAAATGCATGAAAACACATTATAATAATCTATAAAAATAAAATAAAATAAAAAAATAAAATATTATACCCAAAATACATATAAAACAACTAAAATACACAAAACTATATATGTACATGTCCAATACAATCATCTTTTCAACCTCCGTGCTTCTAAAGTGGGTTTAATCAAAATGTGATTATTCAACCCTGGGCTCGAATGTGCCCTCAGCCTCAAAATCTATCTAAGTCCTGCTTGCTCGGTTGTATTAACTATATCCCCTTTCCTGTCATTTGACAGCAAGACCTCTAAGACTAGGAACTTAAAACTATGTTCATTCCCCATATTAGTAATATGTTTGGCTATGGCACTATATTTCAAACCTCTGCGGGCACAATATAGGTGATCTCGAACCCTTTCCCTCAGCCACCTGTTGGTTTTGCCCACATAAAATGATGGGCATTTTACACATCTAGTTAAATACACCAAATTCTTGATGTTACAATCACCTCGGGCCTTCACCTTATATTCCTGCCCAGTAAATGGATGTATAAAGATATTGTTTCATCTATATGTTCACAATACCCACATTTTCCACATTTATGTGTCCCATAGCCACCCTCATTATCAACTGGACACTCAGTTCAAGGGGTTGAAAGGAGCATTTAGGGGCCATTAGAGCTTTGAATTTTAACAATGTACTTGCCAAACATAGTGTCACATGTTCACATTTTGTTAAATTTGAATTCATTGTTTTGGAACAGATAGACTCCTTCTTTGGAAACTAGGACTTATATCTTGAGTTAAGAGAATTGAAATGGCAGCTATAATTCAATGCAGAGACATCCCCAGGGCTTAATGAGCACATGAATATAAAGTGTGCTCTTCACTGGTGTAATTAACACAGCCCCACCCACTTCTCCAACTTTGATGTAATATTTACACTATTCTCTGCATTGTCATTTGATATATGTTTTATATAGTTAGATGATTCAGCTTTACTTTTGTTATTTAATATGCAATTACTCTATATTTTGTCAGTTCATTTCATTTTTAAAACATCTAGTTATTCTTGATTGGTTAAAATAATTCACTCTGGAACATTTTTATTGGTTACTGTCTTTTGTAATAGAACGTGTTTCATATTTTAAGCAGTTTCAGTTATATTCACTGTATTGTGAAGAAGTTATTTTACATAATAAGAACAGAAGCTCAATAACAGCTCAGTGTCCGTGTATTTTTTTCTTTTAGCTTTAGAAATGTTTTTAATATAAGTAGCATTCTTCTATTTTTTTACGGTTTTGTTCTAATATGTATATATATATATATATATATATATATATATATATATATATATATATATATATATATACGTGTGTTTGTGTGTGTGTGTATATATGCCAAGGTAAGGGAAAACAGCTCTTGTACTTTACAAAAGAAACACTGACCAAGCATGTCCAAGGGTCAGCTTCCAGTGATTTCTCCTGTCCACCTGGTGAATCTGGGCATACTAGGGCAATGCAGCAATTGCCTCATGTACACAGACAACCCTCTCCTCCTACCAACCAACACTACAACCTGCAAGAGATGCACTTACATAGCTAAACTGGAAGCAAAACTCTCTCCAGCTAAGATTGTGGTAGACAGTCAAGAGAAAGCTAACACATGCACTGCACCTCAAGCAACACACACAGCCCTTCAAAACGCCACCAACATCCCCACATAGTAACACTAAACTCACTTATGCAGAGGCCCTTAACATTAACCTGCCCAAGCAACAAGGCCCTCCGAAGCTGAAATGCAAACACCAGTCACAACCAAAGTGACACATAGCTCAAAACACCAGTGTGCCACCAAGCAACAGCCCCTAAGGCAAGACAACGTACCCAACACTTTAGTCATAGGTGACTCTATAGTCAGGCACACTGATGTCCCACTCACAAGGCTGAACAAGGAGAAAATTACTGTCAGCTGCCTGTCGGGTGCCAGGATCTGCCACATATTGCATGCACTCAAGTCCCTCCACAACAAGTACAAATACGACTCTGTCATTGCCCATGTGGGAGTGAATGACTTGAGACGTACCTCCCCGGACTACATGAAAAGAGACATGGAAGAGCTCTTGGATCATGTGGCCCAGACAGGTATGACCCTAGCTCTGAACAGCATCCTGCCTTTGCCCACAATGATACCACAGTATAAGGACAAAATGATTGACTTCTACAATTGGCTAAGTTTCTGGTGTCATTCAAAGGGGATCCCATATCTGTCTGCCTGGGACAACATGATCAACAAACCACAATGCTTTGCCAGAGATGGTCTGCACCTGTCACCCCTGGGATTCAGGTTACTGGCTAAGGGTCTTGCCACCCCTATAGTGCCTTTTTTAGGCAAGGCTCAAAGGATAAAACCACCACTGTAACAGATATAAGCATGCAAAATTTGAAGGTAATGCTACTCAATGCTAGAAGTCTAAACCTCAAAATGCACTCTCTCTCAAAACACTCCTAAAAATGGAGAAAATAGATATCTGTGCAGTAACTGAGACCTGGTTCAAGGCTCCAGAGAGCACCCCTGCAATACCAGGCTAATACTCTTACTACACCTTTCAGCCACCAAACCAGGACCAAAGCACTAAAGGTGGAGGAGTGTCCATATTCACCAAGGATATTCACACCTCTAGGCTAGTTGCCCAACACAATGCATCTGCAATTCTACAGGTGCTACTAACACTAGGTAAGACTGAAATCCAAATTGTAGCTTGCTACAGTTCCCCCACCATGCCCGAAGATTCTCACTATACCTTTCTAAACATACTAGAAAATATTAAGATACAACCAAATACCCCAATACTGGGTGATTTCAACTACCCTGCCATTAATTGAGAAAATTACTTGGGTACCAATACCTTTGTCCAACGGTTCTTGGAATTCATAAATTCCAATGCCCTGGACCAACTAATCCATAGTCCCACCAGGGGCTCAAATATTCTAGACCTGGTCATTACCAACATGGGAGATCGATGCTCCACACCAGTGGTCACCCCCTCGTTGGTCAGGTTTGACCATAATCTAATAACCCTTGATGTCCACATCCCACCCCCACCCCCCAGTAGGGAACCCTCCATAAAAAACTTCTCCAAAGCCAACTTCATGCTACTCAAATTAGAAGTGACAAACTTCATGACACCCATTCAGACGGGAACTGAAAGTTCGACTGCTGAATCCTACACTAAGGCACTGTATGAGCACATCCACTCGTGCATGAATCATGCCATTCCAAACAGAACCAAGATGGTCTCCTCCAAAAAAAGGAACCCAATTTCGTGGTCCCCTGTCATAAACAAGCTATACAACAGAGGGAAGAAACTGTTGCAGAAAAGAGGAAAATCCCAGGATGCAAAAAACTCCTTTACCAGCCTCAGTAAGAAGCTGAGATCCCTCATAAAATTCTCCAAAGTTATGAAAATAAAATTGCCAATGATTCCAAGGACAATCACAAGGCATTCTATAGTTATGTCAAGAATCTAAATGGCAGTGCTCAGATCTGCTCTGAGCTACAATAAAATGACATTAAATATACTGATCCCAAGGATATTGCCAATACAATGGCAGATTGATTCAGTGCCAACTTCACCCCCTCTCACCCCCTAAAGAGCCTATCTCAATACCAAAAGATTGCCAGATTCTGGTAAACACGGCCACACAGGTAAAGAACACACTCTCCAAAGGTAAGAATACAGCATCCATGGTACCAGACGACATCCTGGGCTGTGTACTACATGAACTAAAAAATGAACTGGCACCTCACCTAAGTATCATGTTTAATCATAGCCTCACTTCAGGCTTTGTGCCCAATGAGTGGTGCATAGCTACAGCTATCCCACTCCACAAGGGGGGATCCACCTTGTATCTCGGGAACTATCATCCCATCAGTCTGACGAGCCTGATCTGCAAAGCCATGGAATGCATTATTATGGAACTTATAAACAAAGACACTGGCAACCTTCAAACACTGGACCCCACCCAGTTTGGCTTTGTAAAGGGCCAATCTTGTCTCCTCAACCTGATTAACTTCTTTGAATCAGTCTCCAGAGCCATGGACGAGGGTAAGGTGGTCCACACAGCCAATCTGGACCTCGGCAAGGCCTATGATACCACCCCCCACTCTGGAATCATAGATAAACTTACTAAGCTGGGCATTAATCCCTATGTCACTCGATGGGTTACCAACTGGCTTACTGACAGAACCCACACTGTAAAAGAAGTTGACTCAAAATGCACCTCCAGACAAGTGACAAGTGGTGTACCTCAGGGTTCAGTCCTGGAACCGCTCTTGTTTGGCATTTACTTCTCTGAAGTACAAGCCAGCACTAAGGGACTCTTGCTAACAAAGTTTTCAGTTGACTGCAAACTGGGAGACATTATTGAATCCCCAAATGAATGTGGCTATTTTACAAAAGGGCCTTACAGAAACAGATGCTTGGTGCCAGAGCCATGGGCTCAAGCTCAATGCCAAGAAATGTATAGTTATCCCCTTTGGGAAAAAACATGTACCCATGAATTACCACATATGTGGCAGTACACTAAACACCAAAAGTGTGATAAGGGACTTAGGGACACAGGTAGACAATGGTCTCACCTTTGATAACCACATAGCCACAACAGTCAGAAAATCCTTCTATGTGGCACAACTCATCACTAAGGGCTTTTCATCCAGGAAAAAAGGACGTCATTGTCCCACTGTACTCATCCCTCATTAGACCCATTATAGAGTATAACGTCCCATTTGGTATGTACCTCACAAGACATCTGCAACAACTGGAAAGGCCACAGAAATACCTCACTAAAAGAATCACAGGCATAAAGCAGATGCCCTATACTGACCATCTAAAAAAACTCTAGCTATACTCTGACGCATATTGCCTACTCAGAGGCGATCTCTGCTTAACATACAAGGCCATGTCAAACCCAGTGCTTTTGGACATGCTACACTTAAAGAAATCCCAATCCCTCAGAGCCACATGCTCCAGGTATCTAAACCTGGTCATCACAATGAACAAAACATGCTGGAGGGATAGGTTCCTGACCCAGAGACTCCCCATACTCTGGAATAGACTGCTCATACATGTCAAGCTGAGCACCTCTTTGGACCTCTTCAAAAGGAACCTTGAAGATTGGATGGGAGATAGGAAATTCCCCTCAGGGATCATGTCAGACGCCCTGCTAGACAGGGGACCAGGGAAGTAAATATTTTGGGAAGAAATAGCCAGGGAATTGTTATAGCTAGGCTTGTATAGGCCCTAGGGCCTATAGCATTGTACCAACCTATGAACCTATATATATATATATATATATATATATATATATATATATATACACATGGATACACTTCATAATCTCGAAATACTGAAATATTAAATGTCAGTATCTCGAGACCATGAAGATGAAAAGCCAAATGACCTAAACCAGAAAACCGAGAAACCCAACCTCCCAAAACCACAAAATTGCGAAACCCAAACTCCTGAAACCACAAAACCATGAAAAGACACAGCACATGCTACACAACACATACAAACACAAACACGCACACCTCCCAACACTGTACAAAAACCAATACAACACACACGCACACAGCTAAACAAGCACACACACCTACCCTTACTATATGCAGGGGGGCAAGCCCCCCTGCACCCCCTACTAATATATACTAACTCCGAGGTCACACTACACTCCATAACACAGACAACCCAGCACCATACAATCCACCCCCCCGCATAAACACACATCACTAACATACAAACACCATCATTCCCAACACTAACACAGTCACACTCTGACTTACCTACCCTAACCCACACATAAAATGTCCCAATACACTCACAAACACACAATCCCTCCCCAAAACCCTAAAATAAACAACACTCACCTAACACGCTATCCATACCACGGCTTCGACATTGTTGGATTCAACATTTCCGGGTTTGCGATTTCCATCCACTCGACTTTATAGGCTTGAGATTCTGAAATTCGATATTTCAGGATTTCGAGCTTATAGGTTCATAGGTTCATAGGTAGGTACTGGGCTAGCGACCCTAGGGCCTATACAAGCCCAGCCAAAAAGGTACCCTGGCTTTTGCCACTCAAGAAAATTATTTTCCTGTGCCACTGTCGAGCAGAGCCACAGAAGTGATTCCCGGGGTAAATTTCCTATTTCCCATCCAATCATCAAGATTTTTCTTGAAGAGTGCTAATGAGGAGCTTTGTTTGATATAAATAGGTAGTTTATTCCAGAGTATGGGAAGTCTCTTGGACAGGAATCTATCCCTCCGGCATGTTCTGTTTATTGTGGTGACAAAGTTTAGGTCCCTAGAGCGTGTAGCTCGGAGGGATTGGGATTTCTTTAAGTGGAGCAAGTCCAACAGCTCTGGGTTTGACATAGCTTTGTATGTTAGGCAGAGATCACCTCTGAGTAGGTGATATGTGACGGAGTAAAGCTGGAGTTTTTTGAGACGATCTGCGTAGGGCATCTGTTTGAGGCCAGTAATCCTCTTTGTGAGGTATTTCTGTGGTCTTTCCAGTTGTTGTAGATGTCTTGTGAGGTACATACCAAAAGGGGTGTTTTACTCTATAATGGGTCTAATGAGTGATGAGCAGAGGGGAACAATGACCTCTTTTTTTCTGGATGAGAAACCTTTTGTGATGAGGTGTGCCACATAGAAGGATTTTCTGACTACTGTGGTGATGTGATTATCAAAGGAGACAGTACCCTGTCCACCTGTGTCCCAAGGTCTCTTATCACAATTTCGGTGTTAAGTATACCACCACTTATGTTGTAGTTCATGGGTACAGAGTTTTTATCAAAGGGGATGACAGTGCACTTTTTGGCATTGAGGTTGAGGCCATGGCTTTGATACCAGGCATCTGTCTCTGTGAGGCCCTTTTGTAGGATGTCCACATCATTAGGAGTTTCGATTATGGCTCCTAGTTTGCAGTCATCTGCGAATTTCATTAGCCAAAGACCTTCTGTGTTAGCCTGTACTTCAGAGAAGCAGATACCAAACAGGAGAGCACCCAGGACTGAACCCTGTGGTACTCCACTTGTCACTGGCCTGAAGTTGGATTTGGAGTCTGCTACTTTCACAGTGTGGGTTCTGTCAGTGAGCCAGTTGGCAACCCATCTTGTGACATAGGGATTTATACCTAGTTTAGTGAGTTTATCGATAAAGTGTTATAAAGTGTTTCCATATATACACACACACACATATATATATATATATATATATATATATATATATATATATATATATGTTAGGCCAGTATAGAAATTAGTTCAATGGTGTCAAGCAAGGTATAGGAGTGGATGAGATGCATATTTTAATGCTGAAGGCATTGAATGTATTTTTTGGTGTCAGTGCCATGGTTAATATTTTTTCCAATGTTATATAGAAAATGGTAAACTTAACTGATGGTCAAGCCCTGACTGCATCCCAGATGACTCAGGATCAGATAGTGAACTGGATGTTGGAAGAGCTAACAAGGGTGGGTAGGAGTAAGCAGCCAGTACCACCTTTCTCATTTCTGGGGGAGGAGAATTGTCTGTCCCACTGAAATCCTTTGGGGTACTGGAGAGAAAGGTATACGGCATGCAACATACAGGTTTGGGATAAGTGTTTGGCTCTGCCAATTTGTGTTCATGTACCAGTTTTTACTGTATGTGTGCAAAAGTGTAGACCACACACACACACACACACACACACACACACACACACACACACACACACAAAATGTAGCACCATATTTTCAAGTGCTTTTTCTCTGCACTTGTTTAAAATGCCAGTGCTGTGAATCATCAACTTTACAGACTGTCTCTGGAGACGGTGTCATTGCTCCTTTTTGAATGATTAGCCATGATCTTGTTAACTATAAACTTTTGAAATACCTTTCAAACATTCCTCCAGGAAGAACAGCTGTACTATAAGCTTTAGTTACACATCTTGGTAATAACCGACAGTAACTTGCATCACCATTGCTCAGTATTGCCATGGTAAAAAGGTATTTTATTCCACTTGGCTCAGTCTTTTGTAACTAACAGTGCAGACTTCAAATACCTGGCCTGGCAGGGGTTTTCTGCTTTTCATTATATACTGTGAACTGGAACTAATTCCTGAACAAAATAGTATGAGATTTCTACGCCATATCTTTATGATGTTATGTTTGGCAAATTCTTACATAAGTATTTTAAATGAGAAATGCAAGCATTTGATTAATAATAAACAAAGGAATTCATAAGTGGGCATTTTAATGCCACTATCTATGTATAATATGCCTACTAAGAAAATTTATGGAGACATTCACCCAAACTATAGCCCTACAAATCACCCCTACTAAGAACCCACTAGAAAATAACACAGATGCTTTCACCCAGACCATCCAAATCAGACTTTCTCATCGTACATAGGAACCTTAGAAGCATGTCTGACAAAATCCAAGATATTCACACATGCACGGCCAATTATTCCCCTGACATAGTCACGGAAACATGGTTAAAAAGGATATGGCTGACACTGAAATCACTCCACCAGGATTTAATATACTCAGATTGGAGAGAGGAACTAAATGGGCAGGTGGTATTGGAATAATCTGTAAAAACTCCCACAACATAACCTTTTTCACACAAGAAATTGGAAACTCCAGGCCCAGATGCAGTACCTAACTTCTAGATAAAACTATTAATATCTTTCCACAACAATTTACCCCTGAGTAAGAACTACTTATATGCACATCCTTAACAGACACCAACCTGGTTAACAACAGAAACAATGATAGTCCTCCTTAAGAATGAAACTGTAAGCCATCTTAAAAACTATAAGCCAAGAACTTGTACAAACTATATCCTGGAATTGATGCAGATAAAGTTTATGGTCATTTAGAAGAAAACTCAATCATGACAATAGAACAAAACTATAACAAAATAAAGTCATATGGAACAAAGGATCATTTGCTGCTAAATAAAGCCATAATAGAGAATTGTAAAGAAGGGAATAATCTAAATAAGGCATGGATAGATTACAAAAAAAAGCATTTGATAGCATCCCACATTTGTGGATAAAGGAGTGCTTACAGATAAGTGAGATACAGCCTACATTATTACAGTGACCAAGAAACAGTGGCAAGTCACCTTGCAGTTAAACAGTGACAAAGGGAAAATTATTATACCAGGGCTAAAAATTAAAAGGGGGATAGTCTGGGGTGATTCTTTGTCACTGATATCATTTTGTATTTTCCTTAACCCATTAAGATGTTTACTTAACAGATTAGGCCTTGGTTACAGTTTGGCTCCCCAAAAACAAACTTGCTTAAAGGCTTCTCATCTGCTTTTTGTGGATGACTTAAAACTATATAGTTCATCAGATGAGGAGTTAAAAGCACAACTACACGTGGTTAAAAGTTTTTCAGATGATATAAGAATGACATTTGATCTTCATGAATGTGCAGAAGCAACATTAAAAGCAGGAAAGGTGCAGTACCAAGAAAATATCAAGGTAGGACAGGAATGTGATATAAAGCAACATGAGCAGGAAGGAGTATATAATTATTTGAGAACTGATGAAGGATCAGCAATAAGACATAAATTCAAATAAAATTTAGTGAGGAATACTTCAGAAGACTTAAACTAATATTGAAAACAGCGTTGACATCTAGGAATAAAGTGTAAGCTGTAAGCCCATTTGCTCTTCCTGTTTTAACTTACAATTTTGTTTTGACTGACTGGCCCCAACAGATATTGGATCAGCTGAAGAGAAAAACAAGAAATGCTTTTTGCTTGTGGAATAATATATAAAAACAATATGTACCAATATTATGTATTCCATACTCTGGAAGAGATATGGTCTTCCTGAAAATTGATTACATGTATAGCTATGCAATCATGTGACTGTGTATATATATATATATATATATATATATATATAT
Organism: Protopterus annectens; assembly: GCF_019279795.1. Classification (NCBI taxonomy): domain Eukaryota; kingdom Metazoa; phylum Chordata; order Ceratodontiformes; family Protopteridae; genus Protopterus; species Protopterus annectens. The sequence continues at coordinate 164,336,102 of NC_056750.1, read as the reverse complement.
ATATATATATATATATATACTGAGCTCATTAGATCCAAACATAGTGAAAGCTTTACAGCACGAGGAGAGGAAGTCTAAGTTGATATCTCTGCTTAGTTTAGCAGAAGCATTCAGGTGGCAAGAAAGAATGGAAATCAAACCAGAAGAAGACAACAATCCGACAAGAGTTGAATGTGCCAAAAAATAAAGAAAAGAATATAAAGAGAAGGAGCAGATGAGAAGGAAAGAAATGGGGAAAAGCCATAAATATAGTGGTAAGTATGGAGATCTCCTGAAATAAACTCATGTTGATCAGGATTTGATACAGGTATGGTTAAGGAGAGGTGAGTTGAAACCAAAAGATGGAATTTTAATAATGGCAGCACAGGATAGTGGACTACATGCATGTTGTTTTATAAAGTCCATTGAACATCTGGGAGAAACAGACAAATGTAGGTTATGTAAAAAAGAATTGGAAACACCTTGTTGCTGGGTGTGATATACTCATGGCAGAGGGCCTATACACTGAAAGGCACAATGATGTGATAAAATTGTTGCACTGGAGACTGTGTAAACACTACAATGTAGAAGTAGCTGAGAACCATTGGATACATGAAGCACAAAGCATTATAGAAAATGATGAAGTGTATATCACATGGGATTACCCATTACCAACAATTCAAAAAAATAGATGCAAGAAAACCAGATATAGTAGTCCATGAAAAAAACCCAGTAGTATTGATCATTGATATTTAGCACCTAACAATTACAGAGTTTTATGTGCAGAGAAATATAAAGTTGTAAAATATCACAATTTGCAGGGAGAAACAAAAGCAATGTAGAAGAAAAATGCCCAGACAGTTCTAATAGTAGTAAGAGCAATGGGTCTAATAAAAAGAATTCATAGTTGTATTTTGATATGCTACCAATACATGTAACTCCATATGAATTGCAGAAGGAGCCATTTCTGGGCATATTCGGGTGCTATGAGGAGCAGTTTTGGGTAACATCAAAGACTGAAACAATACTAATTTCATGAACTTTAATTATACTCACTTAGGAATGGGGTCCATTCCCATCATGGTAGTAGAAACCTAAAATATTTGGAAAATTAAACTGAGAAGTAACATAATTAAACAGAGAAGAAATCCTGATATCTCTCCTCAAAATCAGCAACAGGAAAACAGTTTGCTTTTCACCAGTTTATATTCCATCAGGTAAAAACATTACTGCTGCAGAAAAATTTCTCCACTGGATACGCCAGCAGATCCACCTTGAAACCCTAATGCTAGGATTCTTAAATATACACTAGTAGCTTATAACCAGTAACACCCCAAATGAGTCTATAAACATATATGGGATTAGTCACATCTGCAACTAGAGTCTATTAAAGAACAGGCTGGCAATCAACCTTAGACTGGACACTAACTAACAACTCTACAAAATAAAGATAGCAGAATGTCTTTCAAATAGCCTAAGTGACAGTTTGTCAACTTTTGCAATTAATAGTCACAATAGGCAAATCATATGCAACCAAATTCTTAACTCAACCAACTTAATAAAGATACCTTTATTGAATCATTAGTACAGAATAACTGGAGAATATTAAAGTCCATGCCTTTAGATGCCATGTTTAAGGAAATTTTTCTAAAAAATCTTAATAAACTTACACCTCTTCAAATCCAACCATGCACAATGGCTAACAAACGAAATAAAAAAAATGAGACTGCAATGCTATAAAGCCTGGAGACAGTGACACAAAAATAGAACACAGAATTCATATTAAGTATTTAGACAACTTGGAAAATTCACAAAATACCATTTCAAAAATGATAAACAAACCTATTAAACATATGTATAATATAAACTTCAAAATAACCCAAAATTCTTTTGGTCATCCTTAAACAAACTATAACATCCAGGTCAAACTACCTCCATCTTCCACAGCTACCAAAAATACTTATTCAATTCCCACACAATTTAACTCCTACTTCATACAGGTAATACAATCTCTCTTAAACAATACCTTCACCACCCTTCAGAAGGCTCCCAAGTAAGCTAAAACCAACCTCCTTTGCAGCTGACCAACTCCCATCCAAATACTCCAGTATGCCTGCAGATGCCATAAGTTTCCCTTTCTTCATTTGGATACATGTGTTTATAACTGAAAAGTATGTCCCAGCCATCTAGAAAAAAATCCTACATCATATCTTTATACACAGTGGTGGCATCAAAAGACTTCAATAACTGTAGAGCTATTGCTATTCTCTACCCATCAAAAATCCTCAGAAAATGTATCTTTGCACAGCTTATACATCATCATAACTTAAATCTCCAAAACTCAACATGAGTTTAAACCCTATCACAGTGCAACAATTGGTCTCATACTTTTTACTGATCATTTAAACCAGTACAGTAATAATGGTAAAATGCCGCAGTGGTGCAGTGGTAGCGTTGTTGCCTCACAGCAAATGGTTCCTGTTCAATTCTTGGCTGGAGCACCTTCTGTGTGGAGTCTGCATGTCCTCCCTGTGATTGAGTGGCTTTCGAAAGACATGTGTGAATGGGCATGCCTTCGTTGAAGGTTGGGCATCAAGCTGGCACCTCGGCACCATAAAAATCTACTGCCAATCATTAGCGGACTGGAGTTCCACTGTGGCTACCCCTAATTGGGAAAAGCCAAAAGAAGAACAACAGCAATAATGGTAAACTAGTGTCCAGTATATTCTTAGTTCTGTCTAAAGCATTTGATGCAGTATCACATCAATATTTATTTAAGAAACTCTCCCTTTTCTTCCCTTTCATGTTTGCTTAGTTACTTATCTGGAAGACAAGTTGTTAAATGGCAATTGGAGCACTCACCACTTCTACCAGTTACTACAGGATTCCCACAGGGCTCCATACTAAGAGCCCCTCCTTTTCAACATCTTCATAAACAAGCTCCATACTGCCACACATCTTGATTGCATGGTAAATTATACAAATGGTTTGACATTAATATGTATAGCCCCAGCACTACACACACTCACTCTTTTCTTTTCTGTCAAAGCCTGGCTAACAGAATTCAAACTTGTTAATTACTCAAAAAAAAAAAAAAAACTAAGCTTATGATCCAAAAACAATCATTCATGACTCCATCATCAAAAAATACCAAAATTGAAATAGCAACCAGTACTAAACTAGTGGGTATTGTGATAGAGGACAATCTTAAATATGAATCGCATATGCTACAAACCATTAAAAAGGCTCAACAAATGCTAATACTCATCTATAGGACCAGGCAGTACCTAACTGATATAGCAAGAAAAACTTTAACTTTAACCTACTTCCAATCCTTCTGTATACCTCACTTATTGTGTCTTTTGGCTTTTCCCGGTTAGGGGTTGCCACAGCGGAACTCCGGTCTGCTAATGATTGTCAGTAGATTTTTACGTGCCGAGTTGCCAGCTCTGATGCACAACCTTCAACGAAGGTACGCCCATTCACGCATGTCTCCGCACAGAAGACGCTTTAGCTCAGAATCGAACAGGACAGTGTCTTACTGTGAGGCGACAACGCTACCGCAGCAGCACCACTGCAGTCCTTCTGTATACCTCACTAATTTTAACAAATGTTAGCACAACAATTAAGTGTAAACTAGCCTCCTGTTAAACTAAGATGACAAACTTTACTATCAGTACCCATACAGATCCCATCACTGCCATTCTTTAAAATAGCTTAATTGTTTCAAACTAGACAGCTACCTAACATGCTCACAAAAATGCTCAGTACTACTAAATATTCTACTGCCTTAAATCCCAACAAGGGATCTCTGCTCAGGTAAAAAAATCCTATGAATCACAAGAAAGTCAGACAACTTAGTAATCACAACAAAGTCAGGAGTGAAGACATACAAACTGATAAACTGTATGTAGATTCTAAAATTTATTTTCAGACACAACAGATTATAGATATATTTACAAAATCTTATGCAAAACAGGTTTGCTCCACAAAGGGGGTGATAAGTTGTCCTAGTGACATCCAGGTAACCTCAGATACTGGAATCAAATTAGATTATATTGAAAAAGAACTATGACCTGAGAATACTTCAGCAAGAACTTACAGTACCATTATATCTGTTATTTACTAGGTAGTATAAATATGGGGAGATTTTGCAAGACTGGAAACATGGACTTATTAAACATGTCTTTAAGGGAAATGAGAGCAGGACAAACCCAGAGTCACACAATCCTTAAGTCTACTTTCATGTTGTGGAAAAATAATGGAAAAGGTAATATTGGATAGGTTATTGTCAGAATTGGAAAGATTGGGGCTTGAAGCCATATATATCAGCATGCATATGTTGAAAATAGCTCTATTCCCACCTGTAGCATGATGTTCTATAGCAGCATAATAACAGCTATAAATGAAAAATGGCTTATAAGTTGGACATGGCAAGCATCATACAGTAATTGGATAGGTCAAATTCTTGGTAGCAGTTAGGGTGCTCCACAGGGCTCTGTCCTAGGCCCATACTTGTTTATATTGTATCTTTCAGATCTATCTTTTTTATCTGAGGTGTTCTACAGTCTGCATACAGATGACTTAAAATTGGGTAAACTGATTACATGTGTTACAGATAGGGCATGTTCACAAAAGAACTTGAGTAAATTGGCCATTTGAGCACAGGAGAATAATATGCTGATAAATACATCAAAAACTAAGCATATGAAATTTAGGAGACATAAATCAAAAGGTAAATATTTAAAACAGCATGCAGTGATTAAAGTTGTAGATTCATTTAATGACCTGGATATATGGGTAGATCCAACTATGAGATTTTCTGATCATATCAACCAATTAGTTAATGATGGTTATAGAACTATTGGTTGCATTAAAAAAGATTTTCAGGAAATCAGAAATGATGAAGTCATTGTTTGTTAGTTATATTAATACCAAACTTGAGTACGGGATAACAATATGAAATCTTTATAAGAAAACAAGCATCAGTAAACTGGAAAAAGGGGAGACCTTATTCAGATATATAGGGTCTCTAGAGACAATTACCTTGCGGAATGTGTATGGTTATCAAAAAAGTAGTAGAGAATCATTAGACAACTTATGTATAAGATTCTATAGGAATGAGATGTGTACTAACTGGTTCTCTAACAGAGCATCTGATTCATACAATAGACTCCCAAATTACATTAAAGCAAGCACTAGTTTAGATATTTTTAAGAACATCCTGGACACTTATTATGGGAATGACTGTTCTGGTATACTTGTATGTATGCATGTATGTATGCAACTCAGCAGGGGACTCACTGTACTCCTGCTGCATCTCCAAGCACTGGAATGTGTAATCCTGCCACATATAAAAATGACTGGAGAACGCCCCAGCTTCAAACTCCTGCTCAAACAGCACCTTGCTGACTCGTGACCATGCCTTTTATCTTCACCAGCTTGAGTCTCTCATCTCAAATTCATGTTTCTCATTACTCATATTTCATCATATTCTCTCCTTAGCAGTATTACACACTCTTCTTTACATTTCTCTAACATATTTTCCTTTCTCAGCTAACCTTTTTTCCATTCTGAAGATAATCCTGTTATGCTGTCCTACCTGTAATCTTAGACCTATGTCCTCTTACACAGAACCCATATCCATACCTCTCAAATGTCCAGATTTTAGCAGAATGTCCAGATTTTTGTCTCATATTTTGGTCTATTCCTCATAAAATTTGTAGGTTTTCTGACAAATCACTGGGATGATCTGAGGATTGAAGTCACTAAACAATGACAAACATTTGAAGTTCAGGCTTCAAATCCTTCAGAAAATGTATGTTAACACAAACCCTGTTACTCCAGTAACTTTCTAAATTTGTAAGAGCAATATATAAAATCTGTCCCTATTTTTGGGGCTTTGTTTCCCCCATTTTGTCAGGCTTTGCCCAGATTTATTGAACTAAGAGGTTGAGAGGTATGCCCATATCTATGCTACCTGTCCTACATGTTATTATACCTGCAATTCCCCATCATGCCTATCTTATTATCAGTGCTAGAAAATATCTCCTAATTTCACAGGATATAGTAAACTGACTCACAGCTAAGGATTTTGTCTTAATAAGATACATCTACGCATTTAATACTGTCCTTCTGTAAAAGATTTCAAACAGTTTATCAATGTGAATTGTACATTTTGTATTCCTGTTATGTAGTAACTTCAGCTGTAAATATAAATTGCAATTATATAGGTACTTCTGATGGAGCCTTCCCCCAGGCCTCCACTGAAAATGTTGAGCTATTACAGACAACAAAGGCAATAAAGAAATACATTATAGATCATCTGATTCAGATGAAAATGCACATATGTAAACCTATAAACTGAATGAGCAATCACCTATCAGTAATAAGTAATGTATATGAGACTTTGGTTCTATTTTATTCTTTATTCACTTGGGACAAAAACTTGGAAGAATGTGTTATATATCTGTTGGAAATGCAATCCTGATGATGTCATGGTACATATAATGGCTGCTTCCTGTTTAAGTGGGACTACCTTTGAATTCAGAGAATCAGAAAAAAAATTAATGTGTGCACAAAACCCTGTTCTTTGTGAACCTGTGCACTTGTACTTGTTTGACAAAATGAATGTTGGATATTAGAAGAAGTTTGCTTCTAAGATGGAAGAAATGAAAAGACAGAAAGGAAGATTAGCCCCTAGAGGAGCTAGCTAGAAAACGATCTCTGGATATCACTTGAAATAGTAAAGCCTTTGAATCTAATTCTACATAACAGTAAGATCTTTTGAGATGAGTAGACAAATGGGGAACAAAAACATACCCTGTGTTGGAATGACAAGCTATGACATCTATAGCTCTCCCATAGCTTGGGAATTTTTAACTTAGTCTTCTAGAATAATACACAAGAAGTCTGTTGATTCAAGGCCAGGTATTTAGTAATGCCTGTATACTTGCAATTTTTCACAGTCCATGTGCCTTCTTTGGTAACCTTTTGAAGAGTCATGACCCACTAGACAGAGTCCTGAAATACAGAGACTGAATGGCTGCAAGTTTGGACTTATATATGCTAAGTCTGAGATGCTATTTCTCAGAATATTCCCTTTTCTCTGGGGTATGGCAATCTTGGAATGTGTGTGTGTGTGTGTGTTTGTGTGTGTGTATATATATATATATATATATATATATATATATATATATATATATATATATATATATATATATATGGTTTCACTTTATAATCTCGAAATACTAAAATACCAAATTTTAGTATCTCGAGACTATAAAGCTGAAAGTGCAGTTATACTAAACTGCATTATATCAAATGTGGAAATGTCGAATCCGCAGTTGTGTTGGCGTGTTCGTGATGTGTGGTGCGGTTTGTGGATTTAGCTGGGAATTCAGGTAAGTGGTGTTTTTGTAAGGGTGTTGGGTAGGGATTTTAGTGTGTGTGAGTGTGTGCAGTGGTGGGTTGTATGTGTTTATGTGTTTAGTGGTACCTCGGAGTTAGTATATATAAGTAGTGGGGGTGTGGGGGTGCAGGGGGGGCTTGCCCTGCTTATAGGCAGGGTAGGTGTGCTTGTTTGTTATGTTGTGTTTGTGTGTGTTGTTTGTTGTAGTGTAATTAGGTAGGTATATGTGTGCTTATTTGTGTGGTGGTGTGTGTATGTGTATGATCGCGATTTTGAATTTCACGGTTGTGGGTTGTCGGTTTTTTGAGTTTTTGGCTTTATAGTCTTGAGATACAAAAATTCGGTATTTTAGTATTTTGAGATTATAAAGTGAAACCATATATATATATATATATATATATATATATATATATATATATATATATATATATATATATATATATAAAGTGCAGGGGACCCCCCCCCCCAAAAACAAAGATGTTTTAAGGAAAAAAGCAATCTTTGAAATTCTCTCTTCTCCTGTGTTTTGGTCTTTTTTCTTGGTATAGGTTCATAGGTTGGTACTAGGCTATTGGCCCTAGGGCCTATACAAGCCTAGCCATAACAATTCCCCTGGCTATTTCTTCCCACAATATTTACTTCCCTGGACCCCTGTCTAGCAGAGCAACTGACGTGATCTCCGGGGTGAATTTCCTATCTCCCATCCAATCATCAAGGCTCCTTTTGAAGAGGGCCAAAGAGGCGCTCTGCTTGACATGTATGGGCAGTCTATTCCAGAGTCTGGGGAGTCTCTGGGTCAGGAATCTATCCCTCCAGCATGTTTTGTTCATTGTGATGACAAGGTTTAGATCCCTGGAGCATGTGGCCCTGAGGGATTGGGATTTCTTTAAGTGGAGCATGTCCAACAGCTCTGGGTTTGGCATGGCCTTGTATGTTAAGCAGAGATTGCCTCTGAGTAGAAGATATTTAGCGAAGTCTCTAATTGGCTGAGCTATTCTATATCCCAAGATGCACCACCACTAATTCGCCAGATCTCGTTTGCCGCTTACAAAGCAAGGACGTGGTCTCGAGCTTGGCTGAGCTAAGTGCTTTCTTTATTAGGTTTTTCCTGTCAGGAATTTCTTAAAATTAACCAAAAAGCTGTTTTAACAGCTATCGTTGGTGGTAAAATATTGTTTGTTCAAGGAAAGGTTTCCATTTAAGTTAGAGGGGCCTTCCCCTCGTGCCTGAGTAGACTTTTTTGTGTAGTGTTTGTGAGGTGATCAAGTTCCCGTTTTTAGTTAGAGGGTTTATGGCCCTCCTGTTGTGTGACCAATACCCTTTTTGGTTAACTAATTTTTTACTGTTAAAGTGTTTGTTCTGATTATTGTGTTTTTTCTAACTGTTTGGCATTATGTCAAAAGAACACAGACCCTCTGGATTTAAAAAATGCACTAGATGCAATTACAAAATGTCTATAACAGACGATCACTCCCTTTGCGTGTACTGTTTAGGACCCAAACACCTTCAGGAGTCTTGTAGTGTGTGTCACGCTTTTTCCTCTCGAGTCCTCCAAGAGAGGAAAAATAAATTGATCTTAAAAGGACTTATTAAGCCTTCTTTTGAAGAGGCCTTATCTTCCTCTTCTTCTTCCTCTAAGAAAAAGAAATCGTCGGCTCCGACCAGCCCGTCGGAACTGACCACTAAGAAATCTAGGCAGGCTTCTCCATCGGCTCCATGGATTTCGGAGCCGAGGGTGGAACGGTCTGCCTCGATGCCTCCAGCCTCGACTCCTCTGGCTTCGGAGCCGATGGCTGGAGCTTCGAGAGACGGATCACCTTCATCAGCTCCGCTGATTTCGGAGCCGATGAGGGTTGTCCGCTCAGACTCTTCCCCTTCGGCGCCGAAGTCCTCTTCGGCACCAAGGGAAATTACAATGGAGTCTCCTTCGGCACCGATTTTGATAGAGACAATTCGGAGCCGGTCCCCTAGTCCTTCGGAACTGGTGGAGAAGTCTAGTCGGACCCGTTCGATCTCCTCTCGATCCTCCAAGATGTCAGATTCGGACATCGACAGGGTGCTTCAAAGGCTGTTTCAGTCTCCAGTCTTTAAAAAGTTAGTTTTGGCTCCAGCCCAGTCGGCTTCGGAGCCGATGGTCCACCCTTTAATCTTGGTTCCTCCTCCAACAGCCTCGGCACCATTGGAGTCGGTGCTGGTGGAGCCGATGGAGGTGTCCGGGTTGGCTCTGACCCTTACTCCTACTCCGGCCTTTGGGTCGGAGTTCGGTACACGGACCTCTTCGGTCGGCCCCGGGGGTGGCGCTTCGGGACCGATGTTTTCGGTTCCGAGCCTCTCTCTCGGTGCGTCGGCTGCAGGAGTGCCGTCTGCTGTTGTGGCTTTGGGGGTCGGACCTTCCCAGGAGTCTGGGGGTCCGGCCTTTAGAGCCATGAGGACTGCTTTGGCCAAATCTTTTTTGGCTGCCTCCACCGTCTCCCCGGCACCTTCCCTAGGCATGGAGACTGGGTCCTTTGTAGTCCCCCTGTCTCAAGACAGCAGAGCCCTGGGGCCTGAGGTCACCCCCATTGGGGGTCCCCCTCTTCCTGGAGGTCCCTCTGAAGAGTCTTCAGAGGAACCCCCAAGAAAAAAACAGTGCAAGAAGAAGCACGTCGACTCCCCTGACGAGTCTATCACCTCCGACACCGATCTTGATGATGCGGAAGGGTCCCCCAAGTCGTCCTCGGACGATGTCTCCTTTGCTGACATCCTGGAAGTCCTCAAGCAACGAGGCGGCTGGCAGACCAAACCCCCTTCCTCTGACGAGTCGGTGTTCCTCAAGGCCTTCGGGGCTCAGCCCTCCGCCTCCTGGGTGTCTCCGCCCTTCGATGAGCTCCTGGATTTGGTCTCTCGAAGGGCGTGGGAACATCCAGATTCTGTGGAACCGGTGCCTGCTCGCCCTAACAAATTTTTGTCAGCGCCCCCGGAAAAGGAATTTCTCACCAAGGGTGTGGCTGTAGATGCTATGGTGGTGGCATTTGCTACCCACCAAGATGTGGCCGAGGCTTCGACGTCTGTCCATCCCCCTAATAAGGAGTCTAGGAGCATGGACCGGTACGGGAAGCACACCCTCTCTTCAGCGGCCTTTACATTAAGGTCTCTGAACTACCTCACACACTTCACTAGACTTCAGAGGGATCTGATCAAGGAACTCTCAGATACCCTCTCTGGTAACCTGCCTGAGCAGTTAGCCCAGACGGTTAGCTCTCAGTTGGCTACCTTGTCGTCGATATCGAACTCGTCCATGAGGCTCATTTCGTATGCAGCCGAGGGGGTGAGTAGAGCGGCGGGTGTTGCTCTACGGAGACAAGCCTGGCTACGCCTGTGTCACTTTGTGGAGGCCTTGAAATCTTCCTTTGCCGACGCTCCCTTTGATGGGTCCTCTTTGTTCGGACCCAAGGTAAAGGACACCTTGACCCGCTGTGAACAAGAGGGTAAAACTTTGACTGCCGTAGGAGCACGGTTTTCCTCTCCCTTTCGGCCTTATCCCAAGGCTAAAAGAGGAGGGAAAATGTGGTTCCGTAAATCACAGAAGAATTACCCTTCACAGCAGGACGATCCCCCCTCTAGAGGCAGAGAAGGGGGAAATTTTTCCGGAAGACACCATCCCAGAGGTGGCAGAGGCCCCCGCAACACTGGAGACCGCGAGTCCTTTTGTGGCTCTTCAACCTCTCAGCATCCCTGAAGGATTGCCCGACTGTGCAGCTCCGGAGCCAGTCGGGGGTCATTTTTCGAGGCACCTAAAGGCCTGGGAGAGTATCACTCAGGACCAAAGGGTGCTCCGAATTATCACCGGAGGTTATGTCATCCCCTTTTCACACCCCCCTTTCCATCCAGAAAAATCCCGGACCCCCCACCCAGTCAACGGGATATTGCAGCCATCAAAATTTCAAAGCTGCTTCAAAAAGGAGTCATCCAACTGGTCCCCGTAGATCAGACCGGATTAGGGACTTACTCAAAATTCTTTTTAGTGCCAAAAAAGACCGGGGACTTGAGGCCCATTTTGGATCTCAGCAACCTGAATCGATCAGTCAAGAAGTCCAAGTTCCGGATGGTCACCTTACAATCCATTCTCCCGCTTCTGGAGAAAGGTGTTTGGATGTGCTCCATAGATCTCAAGGACGCCTATTATCACATACTGGTAAATCAGGCGTCCAGGAGACATCTGCGCTTCAGCCTGGGAGACAGTCATTTCCAGTTCTGCGCACTGCCCTTTGGTCTCACCACAGCCCCAAGGGTGTTCACCAAATGTTTGGCAGTGGTGACTGCTCACCTGAGGAGTCTAGGATTCCAGGTGTTTCCGTATCTAGACGACTGGCTCCTAACTGCCACCTCCAGGCATCTACTATTACAGAACCTAGCAGCCACTATATCTCTAGGAACCTCCCTAGGAATCACCTTCAATTGGGCAAAGTCTGTGTTGCTGCCATCTCAGCTTATACGGTTTATCGAGGTAGACATAGACTCAAGGCAAATGCGGGTCTATCTTCCTACAGAGAGAATAGAAACATTACAATCTGAAGTCCGAGCATTGCTCCTCAAACGCCGAGCCCCAGCAAGGATGGTCCTACAACTGTTGGGTTCCATGTCGGCTACCGTTCTCCTGGTGCCCTTAGCAAGATTACACATGAGGATTCTCCAGTGGCTCCTATTGGTCCAGTGGTTGTATCAGGAGCTTCCTCTCAGTCACCAAATTATAATTACGGAGACATGCAAACAGGACCTCCGTTGGTGGCTTACCTCGTCCAACCTGGATCAGGGGCGACCTTTCGTTCCTCCTCCTCCAGTGGCCACTTTGACTACGGACACCTCCCAGATGGGGTGGGGGGGGTCATTACCTGGGCAGGTCAGTTCAAGGCAAGTGGCATCCCGGCGAGACTTCCCTACACATCAACATACTGGAAATGAGAGCAGTGCTTCTGTCGCTCCAAGTACTACACTGCTACCTCCCCCAGGGTATGATTGCCGTTCAGTCCGACAACATGTCAGTAGTCTGGTACCTGAACAAGCAGGGAGGGACCAGGTCCTACCCTCTTTGCAGAGAGGCCATGAGGGTATGGAATTGGGCTGTTGCAACCAATCATTTCTTGGTAGCAACACATATTCCGGGGAGATCCAATGTGATAGCCGACAGGCTGAGCAGAACCATTCTCTCCCCGCACGAGTGGTCTCTGAATGACAGAGTAGCATCTCAGATCTTCAGAAGATGGGGAACTCCTTGTTGCGACCTCTTTGCAACCCCTCTCAGCATGAAATGTCTACGGTTCTTTTCTCTTACCCCGAGTCGGGGAGTTTTCCCAAGGACGCCCTAGTCCAAGCTTGGCCCAACGGCTTACTGTACGCCTTTCCTCCGGTTCCCCTTCTCCCCAGGGTGATTCAGAAGGCAATTCACTTGCAGTGCAAGATGATTCTAGTTGCCCCATACTGGCCTCATCAAGTCTGGCTGCCATTTCTTCGGAAATACGCACTGCACGGCCCATGGTTCCTGGACCAGGTTCCAGATCTCTTCACTCACTGAAATTAACAGCTTGGCTCCTCCACTTCCGACTATAGTCAGGAACCAGGTTTTAGACTCAGAAGTTATACATATCTTGTCCTCAGCCCACAAGGATTCGACTAAGAAAATGTATAATAGTAAATGGAAGAGATTTGACATTTGGGCCCAACTCCAGGGTTTAGATCCCATTACTGCCCCGGTGGCGGACGTTTTGAAATTCCTAGCTTCCCTATTCAATCAAGGGTCTTCAGTCTCTACCATTAAGGTTCAATTAGCAGCTATTTCTAATTTTCATGCAAGTACAGACCCACCTTTGATGAGCAATAAGTTGTGTAAAGCCTTCATAAAAGGTGCTGGGCTGCTACGTCCTCCAGTTTCTCATCCTGCTCCACCATGGGATCTCAATTTCGTGTTAGGTGCCTTGACCTCTTCCCCCTTCAAACCGGCAGCAACTTCTGACTTGAAATTTCTTACCTGGAAGACCGCCTTTTTGGTGGCAATTACATCAGCCAGAAGAGTTTTGGAACTTCAGGCCCTATGTGTCAACCCGCCGTACTTGGTTTTTCACAAGGATAGAGTATCCCTTAGGCCCAATCCATCTTTTGTTCCCAAAGTTTGTTCTAGTTTCTGTCTTCAGCAGTCTTTGGAACTTCCAGTTTTCTTCCCCAATTACTCAGACAGAGCAGAATATATCTTCCATTCATTGGATGTCCACAGACAATTGCGTTTCTATTTAGATAGGACGCATCAAACACGAAAAACAGATCAGTTGTTTGTGTCCTTTTCAGACAATAAATTGGGCAAAGCCGTCACAAAGGTCACTATTGCCAAGTGGATCAGAGACTGTATTAGTCATATTTATTTTCTTTCTAATAGAGAGCTTACAACCACTGTGAAAGCTCATTCTACAAGGGCTATGGCTACTTCAACAGCATTTCATGCTAAGCTTGCCATTAGTGACATTTGTGCTGCGGCTACCTGGTCCTCTCCTCACACCTTTATTTCTCATTACAAATTGGATGTGGCATCTCGGGGGCGAGCTTCCTTTGGTTCCACAGTTCTCAGGAGTGTTTTCCAGTGAGCCACCCAGGAATCAGGTGCTAGGGACGCTGTCCCATCAGTACAGAATGTAGGCGAGATAGGATCACATAACATCTTTTAGTTATGTACTTACCATAACTTCAGATGTTTGGGATCCATCTCGCCTACATTCCTAATACCCACCCTCCTTCCCCCTGCCTTGGAGATCAGAAGAGACTGAACGGTTCGAGTTCGACCGTTTCATCTTGAAACATCTGGCAATGTTATATCAGCAGTGCATGTGTGAGTGCATGTGTGCGGACAAACAAGATCTGGGGAATTAGTGGTGGTGCATCCTGGGATATAGAATAGCTTAGCCAATTAGAGACTTCGCTCTATTGCATAGCGTGCCGAGTCGGAGCCGAGGATCGGCTCCGAACCCATCAGTACAGAATGTAGGCGAGATGGATCCCAAACATCTGAAGTTATGGTAAGTACATAACTAAAAGTTTTTTTTAGACGGTCAGCATAGGGCATCTGCTTTAGGCCTGTGATTCTTTTAGTGAGGTATTTTTGTGGCCTTTCCAGTTGTTGCAGATGTTTTGAGAGGTACATACCAATTGGGGCATTGTATTCTATAATGGGTCTAATGATGGATGAGTACAGTGGAACAATGACCTCCTTTTTTCTGGATGAAAAGCCCTAAGTGAAGAGGTGTGCCACTTAGAAGGATTTCCTGACTGTTGTGATGATGTGGTTATCGAAGGTGAGACCACTGTCCACCTGTGTCCCTAAGTCTCTTATCACACTTTCGGTGTTTAGTGTACTGCCATCTATGTGGTAATTCATGGGTAAATGTTTTTTCCCCAAAGGGGATAACCATACATTTTTTGGCACTGAGCTAGATCCCATGGCTCTGGCACCAAGCATCTGTTTCTGTAAGGCCCTTTTATAGAATATCCACATCATTTGGGGATTCAATAATGGCTCCCAGTTTGCAGTCATCTGCAAACTTTGTTAGCCAGAGTCCTTTAGTGTTGGCCTGTACTTCAGAAAAGTAGATGAAGCAGATGCCAAACAAGAGCGGTCCCAGGACTGAACCCTGAGGTACTCCACTTTTCACTTGTCTGGAGCTGGATTTGGAGTTTGCTACTTTTACAGTGTGGGTTCTGTCAGTAAGCCAGTTGGCAACCCATTGAGTGACGTAGGGATTAATGCCCAGCTTTTTAAGTTTATCAATGATTCCAGAGTGGGGGATGGTGTCGAAGGCCTTGGTGACGTCTAGATAGGCTGTGTGGACCGCCTTACCCTCGTCCACAGCTCTGGTTACTGATTCAAAGAAGTCAATCAGGTTCAGGAGACAAGATATTGACACTTGGAATTTCAAGTGCCAACATTTCAATAGGGAGCCATCTTCCTTACATGCTTGTATTGTCTGTAACTACTTTGGTCATTGTATGATTTCCAAATTATCTTTATATGATGGGTTTACTATGACTAGTCACACCTTTCCTAGTTGAGATACAAATCATCGTCATCATTATCACTTCGTAAACAACCCTGTTTTCCCCTTTTTCTTCATTGGGTCAGGGTGCCATGTCACTGTTGCCATCTCTCTTGATTCAGTGTCAGTCTTCTACCTTTTTCAACAGTCATGCCTGATTGTCACAGGTCTTTTCTCACACAATTCATCCATCTCTTTGCTGGATGCTCTTGTATTCTCTTGTCTAATTTTTGTCTGCCCAAAATCTTCTTCACCAGATTGCTTTCTGCTTTTCTGCACATGTGACAGAGATACTGTTATCTGTTCTGTTTGACCTTCTCTGCAGAGGGAGATACTTTGGCTTCTGGTCTGATGTGCTCATATGTTTGCTCCACTGTGTGCATCCTACCACCCCATCTCAGGCACTTCATCTCCATCACTTCTAGCTTCCTCAGCTGCTCTGCTTTTACTGCCCAGGTTTCTGTACCATACAGTAGCACTGGTTACACTACTGTTTTGTATTCATTTCTTTTCAGGTTCTTTGGCATTCTTCTGCCATACACTACCTCTGACACTTTGCGCCAGTTGGCTGCAGCCCTTCTGACTTCCTCATTTAGACTTTGCTTCTCCTCAACCGTACCTACTAGATATTTAAAGCTGTTACCTGTTCAACTGTTAGCCTTTCTATCTCAATTCTCATCTTCTGCTGATTCCCCCCATTTGCTGCCATTACAACTGTCTTATCTGTACATTGTTTCACCCCATGTGCCTTCAGTTTTGCATTCCATTCCCCTGTCCTTTGCAGAAGCTCTTGCTCAGAATCAGCATGTAATGTCACATTGTCTGCATACAGCAACTTTGTTGATCTGTCCATTTTGACTTGCTTGCTAATGTACTCCATCACCAGTATGAACAGCCACAGGTCCTAACTGAACCCTGATGCACATCTACCTCTCTGTGAGAAAGAACACTCTTCATACATGAGTAACTGAATCCTTGCACATAGCCTGCACTAATTCTACCAGTATTTCTGGGAATGTGGAGCACAACAGGACTGCCTAAATCCACTTTCTTGGGACCTTGCCATATACTTTCTCTCTGTCTAAGAATGCCCATTTGAACTCTTTCCTCATCTCTAGATTCCTATTAACCACCTGTCTTACTGCAAATATCAAATCAGTTGTGCTGCATCCTGACCTAAACCACACTGCTCATATTCCATCTTTTTACTACTCTCTGTGGTCATCAGTCATGCTCTCCAGACATTTTACGCAGTTGATACCTCTGTACAGCCCACCATTGTGAATGTCCCTTTTGTTCTTGTACACTGGCACTAGCATGCTTATTCTGCAGTCATCTGGGATACTCCTTTCTCTCCATACTTCTGTGAATACCCTAAGGAGCCATTTCTCCCCATCTCAACCGATATCTTGATCATATTTGCTGTACCTTCATCTGAGTCAGCTGCTTTCCTGGATTTAATTTTTCTTAGTGGTCTTCTTATTTCTTCTAGGGTGGGCTCCTCCACTTCCTTCATTATAGGCTATGTCTTCGGTGGTAAAGCTTCTGTGGGGTTCTCTTCATTCAGAAGCTGCTGAAAGTGCTCCTTCCATCTGCCTTTGATGTCCTGTAGACTGGAAGCAGATTGTTGCCCGCATCCCTCACAAACAGTATCTGACTGTCTTCTTTATTTTTTCGTCTTTCCCTTGCAAGCAGATAGAGTTTATTTTTGCAATCTATTGAGTCACTTTCCAGATGCTGGTAGAGTGCCTCTGATGCCTTATTCTTCACATTGCAACTCCTGTCTTAGCCTGTTTGTTAGCCAACCAGCATGCCTTCTTTGACTGGTCCATCTTTTTTTATCTCACACTTTTTCCTGCACTTCTTTCTTTTTGATGACTCACTAGACTTCTGCAGTCCAGCAGCAGCTTTGCTTAAGTACCTTGCTTCCACACCTGGCTTGGCAGCATATCTGTTCTATAGTCCTCACACTTCCTGGTTTGAGGTGCTGCCATTCTTCTTCAACTCCACATATTCCCTCTTCTTCCTGAGGTGCTAGAGCCTTGAGTATTTAACTCTTTTGCTTCCCTCCAGTAAACATCTGGGTCTCCCGCCTAGCCTTTCTTGTCCTTAGAGCCTTCTCTGACCACTTGTTGGTTTGTATTGTGAGCTGACTGATGCATCCAATTGTAACTAAAACATCTAACACACAACCACACAGCCAACCATCTCAAACATAAGCAAACAAACAAGCAATGTCTTACCTGATGTTTTTACAATAGGCAAGCCCCCTTGCATTCCTTATTGTGGGACAAGGCCCAGTCTTTACACATACTGACTTTAAGGATGTGCAAACATGTAGAAAAGGAAAATGATGTAGAACAAAAATAAAAATGACCTTTTATCTCTTTTCTGACTCCCACAACCATAAAAACAAAGCCCAGGATCTACAACAACCCAGACTCAATGTAGTAGGTATTTTGACAATAAGATTTATTTTCTTCTGTTTGCAGTACTTCTTAACATTATTACAAGCTACGTAACAAATAAATGTGCATTCTTGCACTATGCAGTACAGATTATACTATACTTGCAAATGATCATTTGGGGCCAGTGTTCAATTTACAAGTAAAAAACTGGATAAATGAATAAACAAGAATGACACTCTTGGTGGTATTATTATTATTATTATTATTATTATTATTATTATTATTATTATTATTATCTGATTCCAAAGAACCATTCATTTTAGAAATGTCTGTTTCTTTTAAGAATATGCTACCTTTGTGTAGATTTTTGTCCTGTCATGGTTGTGTTAAAATTTTCAACTTTCGAACAGGTGCATGATTGTAGATACATAACATATCATTTCTATAGCAAGGCTGATAACCTCCTCTACCAGCAACAGGAATGGTCTTCTTCTCATAACTATAAGCTCCTCTTTTGTGGATTCTGACATGTAAATGATCATATTCTCTTTTGAATTATGCACCGACAAGCTTTTAAATCTGTCTCATGCAATGGTGTGCAGTATTTGTACTACTGTAGCTGCAAGATCAGTTAATCTGGAGGAGGATGACCAGCCCCAGAGTTAGTGTACATAGTTCCAGGGATATGGAGGGTGCAGGGGAGTTGCCTCACTATACACACAGATGCACGTGAGCATGTGTACGTGTACACACACACACACACACACACACACACACACACACACACACACACACACACACACACACACACACACACTTATTTTGTTTAGTCAGCTATTTGACTTGTCACTTTTTTTTTTTTGCTGAACTGGAGCACAATCACATTAGAAATTCAAATGAATTAAATTTTCTCAATGAACTGCATGTATCCTTGTTTTATTGTATACACAGTGAGAAACAATTTAGAACAATGATTACCATCACATAATCAGTGTATTAAGTTATATTAAGTATAAATGGGGTGAGCATAATGTAAGAGTTAATTGACAGGTGAGAAGTATTACCTGCAGGAAATCTTATTGCTTTCAAGCAGGAACTGCTGTCCATTTCCAGAATTGACACCCACATAATTTAAATAACCCTGGTGAGGTAAACTAAATAGTGCAGCTTTTAGGTAACTCTGGGTCTGTATTAAGACAACTGTGAACACTTTATCCACTTGTATGAATAGGACAGAGAGAGAGAGTATAAGACAGGAGAAATGTGCTCATAAGTCTGTGGCCCTCCAACAGAATAAATGCACAAAAGAAGTAATTATTTCAGAAAGCAAAACAGTTGCAGAACAAAGGAGTTTTTTTGTGTATGTGTGTGTATGTTTGAGAGGAAGGTTCTTGAGAAAGTCAAGTCTGTTGTCACAGACTGACAAATTCCTGCAACAGTCTGTCTTACTATTCCATTACAAGTATTTTATGATACTTACACCATGCTTTCTTGAAGATGCCAATGGTCATAAGATACTTGTAATGGAATAGCAAGAAATAAAATGGAGAGTAATGTAGTCCAGGTAGTGCCAGCCCTATGGCACTGACAGTATATTTTAGATGTTGCAGTGATGTACTATGCAACTGGTGCATACAGCAGAAATAAAGGTGTTTAATTCTCACAGTTTCTCAAATGTCTTCTGAACAGATGATTTATCATTGTCATTACTTCCATGGTACTCATAAACTAAACGGTGTCCTATGCTTAGTTGTACTTATCCGTTCAATAAAAATAAACCATAAAGTCCTTTACTGTGCAGAAGAATGAGTATTAAAACAAGGCATCCAGTTGGAGAGAAACATGGTCGTTCTAGTCATCCTGGGTGTATATCTGATGAAGACAGAGGAAATGACAAATGGCAATTTGCTTACGGGCAGTTACTGTGCATGAACACACAGCATGGGCTAAGAGTTGATAAAAGCACCACAGATATCGTCAAATTTATTGACTTTATGTATCATCTCCTTGACTTGGGATCACGGCCATCACTGTTGACATGTTATTCAGCACTGTCAAGCACCCCTCGCTCTGCCAGGGCCTCATGTTAGGTTTATATCTGAACACCACCAGTGGATTAGAAAACAGTGGGATAATGTTAGACAGTAGAAATGCTAAAGATAAATCTCTGCTTCAGTCTGCAGATGTCACTGAGTGCAGATTTGGAGAAACACCTGAAAACATAGTGCAGTCAATTTGAGTAGCAAAGCTACAGAGTTGTCTTTGAAAACCCTAAATGAGGATGAAACCCAGCATCATGCCAAAAGCTACATAACTCAGACACTCACTCTACAGCAAAGCCATATACTAACCCTGTATGATATCACTGTAACACAGAAATCAAATAAAATAGTACGTATCATGCTTGAAATGCTTAATTTACAGTAGAAATAAATAGTTTTTATTTAATCTGATTTATATGTATCACATGAAGACCCTTCGAAAGACTTTTCCTCAGTCACTGATAATTACCAACAGTATGCTTATTTGTTCATCAACTCTTATCACCCTAATTCTCAATCATTCTGTGTCTAGTATCAGTGTCTCTGGATAATGGAGAGAGGCTGGCTGCACTATCCAGCAAATATCAAGAAAAGAATGGCCACTTTGTTAAAGTTACAGGTATGATCGCTATTGAATAACGTGATTCTAAAACATGCAAGTTAAGTTCATATAGTATGTGTGTGGTGTACTGCTGTAAGAGTCATTGACACAGCATTCTCAGAAGAAACTTAAGAAAAACTGTAACATCAGCTATAATTTTGGAAATTATTTCTGTTCTTATAGAATTGTTTATTCTATGAAGTAAATTTCTGCCTTATTTTAGCAACTATGCTGACATATTATGATATACACAGTATGTTGTATACATTTGAATCACTTTATTCACTAGATGGTTGAATATATTCATGAAATCGTCAGTATCTGATATTCCAATTTTCCAGAGAAACATAATGATACATGTGACACTGTCACAATATGTCTGTACAAGGTTTATTTATTGAATGTTGTTGCATACAGTACTTTTTATACATATTTTAGTGGTCCCTGTTGCAATTCTGAGGATCCCTGTAATAGTCTGTGTGATACCCCTGCACTGGCCCAGTAATCAAGGAGCCTCAGTCCTCACCATTAGCACAAGTGAGGGACATATGCATTGGGAAGATGACAAGTACACACACAGTAAAGTACAATTTCCCTTAAGAGCACACAGAGATCACAGTCAGTTTGGGGCTGGTTTCTCCCCCCCCTCTCTCCAGATCCCCAATAATACTCCCCACTGGCACAGCTATAGGGTTACGATCTCAGATGAGCAGTCAAGCCAAAACATCCAGTACCCTCTCTGTCCAACCAGTGCTTCGTGTCCCTGCCCAAGTAGCTGATAGACAGGCTTTGAGATTTGATTTATACACACACACACACACACACACACACACACACACACACACACTCACTCCTGGGAAAGGCTGGTGTAGGTTTAGTAGCTATGCCCCCTTCTGCCCAGACTAAAAGGTAGTTATCACTGCCACCAATCAACACATTATCAGCTAGTATAAGGCCCTTCCAAAATGATGACCAATCCTACTGTGTGGTGTTACTATTATCCAAATGATAAGTGTGACCAAGAGCCAGGCTATTTAGGAGTGGCCTGTACAGTATCACCAAATACATATGCAAGTACTCTAAGAGCTTAAATATGTTTCACTAATATCAGCCACAAAGATAGGTTTAAATATATTTAATAATAAATAATAAACGGACAAGGCAGTAGTCAGTAACTCAACACAGTGACTACAGAGTTCAGAATCACAGGAAATATTTTAAAACAACATTGCAGGACAGTCTCAAATAAATACCGAAAACATCTAAACTAATCTTTACTATATTCCTATCTATCTCTTCCTATCTATCTCTAAAAGGAAATCAATGTAATCTAATTACTTACTATTAGCAAGAAAAATGCAGATGAGTGGATGTTCTTGCTAGGTCCAAGACAAGATACAAAATGCAAAACCTGTCTCTGAGAGAGTTCTTAAATTACTATCAAACATCACTGCTGGGTCAGCTCGGATGACATCACTCTTTGTCACCTGCCTTCAGTTCCCAGGCTAGCAGATACTTAAAATGTTAGCATCTCCATGTCAGAAGTACATATCTCTCAGATGTTTGCTTAGAATTGGAAGGCGTAAAACAATGAAACATTTTTACATTTTAAACCTAGTAATTATTTCTGTTATAAGACAATAGAAAAATGTCTAGCTCCAGACATGCTGTCTTCTTGCTGAAACTGAGAGATAACACAGTTGTAAAACAATTCCAACTTATTTTCTTGTGGATTTGCAAGTTAACTCTGTATGTTCCAGCTTCTACTATTAAAACATACATTTGCATAGGTATATAGTTTATATCCATTTCTGTTCTTTTCCAGTAGGGTATACTGTGGTTACATTCTTGAAGCTCAGTATATAACATAGAGTTCAACACATTCTTCTGCACCAGTAGTTTAATATACACATAACATACAGTTCCCGTTCATTTGTAAGACAAGCTTATTAATCCTATTAATATTCACAAATGACATGTGATTATTTACAAAATTCCAGATAGCTGGGCTGGCAGTGTCACACTCTGATTTGCAGTATGACAAATGTGAATATGGGAGAATATACATTTTCTTATTTTGTGGCATCTTGGAGTATTCTTTGCACACTGAGATTCAGCAATCGCAGAGTATTGTAATAAGTGGGGTTGTGGGTGATGGGATCTCTTTGTCAGCAACTTTTTTTAACTTTTGTGAGTGGGGTTCAGAAATTTCGCATTTATTGGTGAATTTGCAGTTTATTTTAGTAGTTTGTGGTATGGCAGTTCTAATCATCAAACTTATGACAAGGAACTATTTTAGGATACCTGTCCCTGCATAGAAACTGTGACATTACCACCTGATATCCATGGGGGATAATTTCCTGTTTGACATACTAAGGCAGCTTCAGCCAGGATGGTGGAAAGCAGTGGAAGAATGAGGTATAGCAGGACAGTTTTATTGATAATGAACAGTTAATAACATCACTTGATATTTATGGTTGAACTATTCTTTTTTGAGTGACATTTGTGTTATTTATTTTTAATTATGGTTTGTCATAACTGCATGCAGTGTACTGAGTAAGTCAACGTTGTCCCAGTGTTTGTTTGTTTTTTTTTTTTTTTTACTTTTCCCCACTTTGGTGCTTCCGTATAGCTGGTATATGTAGAATGAGGTGAGGCCTTCAGGTTCAGGAGAGTTTGTTTCTTTTTTACTTTTTTTGAGTTACTCTTCATTAAACTTAGGAACCTACGGAAAGAGTTCCTGGCTCCCATTTACCATCCTTAGAGTGGTATCAAAGTTATGGATTCACTTGTACAACCATCTATAACTGTTCAATTTAGGCATTGATTTCAGATTTAAAGAGGGTATGACCTGACAGCCAAATATGTGCATAGTAAGTGTAATCCAACCACATCATGGTGTCAGTACCATAGTGTCCAGTCACCAGATAATGACTCTGCAAGCAGGTATCAGACACCCTGAGCTGCAGCATATTTGCACGAGGTGCTACATTTTCTCGCAATGAGAGCATTCTGCATTACATTTAGCGTTACTTTCTACTGGTGTCTGCATATCTTTACTTGTAGCTTTTAACTGAGCTGCATGCTGGTGCTGTGTTTTACAATGTTGCATAATGCTGTGTTAATTTTGAAATGTATTTATTTTTAATTTATTTACTATTTGTTGACTGGATTAGTCCCACTAGGCCATCAGGCTCTTTTTAGGGAAGGCCTGAAGTTGTACTCATACTGACTAGGGGAAATGTGGCCAGAGTACTGGAGAATGTCCCATACTCTGTTACCAGGTGGTGCTAGTGGTGCAATGGCTATGTTAGTGCAGCAGGTGAGCAATAGGCTAAGCAGGTTGAGAGGAGGTGATTGTGACTAATTTGCATCCTGGAGGTTTGAGTGCAGAACAGTTACTAGAGACAGATGTACAGAATGCAGGTGATTCCTTAGGTAAAGTGTTACTTCTAAAATTGTGGACATAAATTGCAACTGCTGATAGTATGAGACTGGCTAGTGATTTTACTATGGGTATTGATCTGACTCTCCAACTGGGAATTTCTTCACCCATG
The DNA here is from genome assembly GCF_019279795.1 of Protopterus annectens. Taxonomy (NCBI): domain Eukaryota; kingdom Metazoa; phylum Chordata; order Ceratodontiformes; family Protopteridae; genus Protopterus; species Protopterus annectens. Next base: position 164,312,050 of record NC_056750.1, on the reverse strand, counting down.
CAGGATGAAACTGGAGGTCTGGGAGAACAAAAAAAAAAAAAAAAACTGTTTCAGTTGTACTTGGCAACTCCCATCCACAGGAAGTGAAATCAGCAAGTGCATCAGGATTGAGGTAATTTACTAAGGTTATGAGAAGCAAAACAGCAGAACAGCAGGTATGTGATGCTGCAAAAGGCTTGGATCAATGTAAATTCTTATTAAATTTAGATATCTTTGTGAGGAGTCATGAATTATAAATACTGGAATAAAGGAATAGCTCCATTTGGTGTGATAGTTCCGTAGGTAAGAGCTCTTGTTCACTTTAATATGGAAACAATTTATGATGTTTTAGAGAGAGGAGGAGCTTTATAAACTGTAGTACAAACTTTGAGAAAATGCAGACATGTACCATGGTCAAACTTTGTGTTATATCATTTACATCTAAATAGAAAGTGTAAGGTTCAAATCTGGTAAAAAAATAAATGTTTAACAGAAGGATGCATACAGAGAACTATAAGCTGTGCACAGTTTGGAGAAAATAAAAGATAAACAGGGTTATGGACTTGGGGGATAATCACATTTTTGTACAGCATAGCAGACATGTCCTAAGATATGCAGGACAACTAAAATACTGTTTATTGGTTAAATGGGATATTTTACTCATTACTGCCGAGTGTGGCTCCAGGCATTGCTGCAGTTACCTTCTACTGCGACTCTAGGTATCAAATGTTGCTTGTTCTTATTTGCAATAATAATTTCAAAACCATGCTACATACAATGTATCAGAATATTTTATCTTGAAACATACATAATGGCAAGCACAATTGTATTGATATCTGACCTCTGAAAATGAGTATTTGTTAGAACCGTATGGTGATAAATTTACTTATTAAAGGCTCAAGCCACACCCACTGGGAATTAAAGTTACACATTCAAAAGAGCTGTACTGAAGGGAATGAGTTAAGCCAATTTGTCCTGATTTAGGAAGCGGAGAGTATGGTTAAATAGGTCCCAGTAAACAGAATTGTGATAACATGTGCACTAAATGTAGGGGTGGAGATCATTTTGGGTGGAGTGACTATAAATAATCATAAAAATGACAGTGAAAATGAAAGTGATAAAATTCCCAGAGTTCAATCCAAGTCATGTGGAGATGCCTCAGAGTGTAACACTACTTAGCCAAATGCTGAGGAGGGTCATCCTGAGAACTCTGTTTCATTATTAAATTTGTATTCTGCATTTGACAATGATACTGAGGATGATAGAAATTAAAGAATAACAGAAAAGGTTGTGATTAAAGAAATAAACCAAAAAAAGAGAGACGATGTACGCAGAGGGAGGCACAAAACAGGGACATTTTTCTAATAATGTTAACAGTTGGATTTATAGTGTTTGTAGGTGGGGAATGACAAAGTAGGCTAAGCAATCTGAGTGTGATATTTATATGTTCTTGGATATCAGGAAAGTTTCTGATACTGAACAATACTGGGCTAGATTCATTATCAGCTACACTAAGTGCAGCTATTGTGTAGGTGGAACGGTGCACTGCACACATGATAGCACACTGTTTGGTATTCATTAAGTGGCTCTACACTTAGTATAGAGCTGCAAAACAAAAGTAAAATCCAGAGTATGCTAGATAGCACAAGTAGCCAAATGCCATGCTAATTAACCAGTCTAACATGGCAGAGCTATTCAAGAATCTATAAATCAACTGTGTACACTCAGTATAGCCATTTGCCCTGAAATCCAAAATTGTTTGAATTAAGCCACAATTGCACTTAGAAAAAAACAAACAAAAAAAAAAAAAAAAAAAAAGGATGCTAGAAGTTGCTGCAGTCTTTAACCTGTATGTGCTACTGCTCCTGGCAGACCTTGGCCAATAAGAAGGAGGATGTTTAGACCCTGTTTGACTTATCATGGACTTCATGACACAGAAATTGTAGAGTGATACTGGATAGACAGGGAAACACTAGAAGAAATATGCAACTTCTGCTGCCCTCACCTGAAGCCCCGGGGAAATTGTGGAGAACCCATCCCATTGGAAACAAAGATATGTGTACCATTCTGTATATTAACTGCAAGTACATTTCAGAGACCCACTGGGGATATATTATGGGTATCGCATGCCTCAGCTTCCAGAATATTACACCAGTTTCTAAATGCAATGCTACAACATGCAAGGGAGCATATCTGTTTCCCAAGTACCCCCACAGGACAGACACAGAACCACGAAGAAGTTTAGGCAATAGCATGCTTCTCTGAAGGTTTGGGAGCCATAGATCACACACACACAGACATAAAAGCCCCACCTGGTGAACAGAGAATGAGGTACATCAACAGAAAATATACCACTCTATAAGCTGTCAGGTTGTCTGTAAATGCCCAAGGGATCATCTATAGTGTTTCTGCAGGTAACCCAGGCAGTTTTCATGACTCACACATAGGCACACCTGTGAAATGTACACAAGGTTTTCTAGTACTGACTTTCCACAAGGGCATCTTGTGGGGGATACAGGTTATGCCTTGGAAACATGGCTCATGATAGCCTTGAGAAACCCACACAACGTCACTAAGGAAGGATACAATGATGTCCATGCTCAAACTAGAAATATCATCGAATGTGTATTTGGCTTGTTTAAATCAAGCTTCCAGTATCTAGACACCTCAGGAGGTGCCCCACAGTGTGAACCAACCACTTCTGCTGAAATACTTACGGTCTGTCCCATGTTGCAAATATCATTCTATGGTGATAGCATCAAAACGACAACTACGGGTAGGACCAGAGCTCCCAGTACCACATACAGGGTCAGCAACTATAGCAGATACAGGTGAGTAGTCTGAGGGAGAACTACCAGCCACAGATGCTGCTGACAGATGTAGGTGTGCACAATATGCCATGGCTTTGGCTAAGAGGCAAAGGATAGCACAAACACACACTAAATGCTGAAAATAAAGAATAACAGTCTTAGCACATACAAATATTAAAAATGATGCCTGACAAAATGCACAACCTTCACTTGACCATGTAATGGTTGTATTCAGTTAGCATCAGACATAGGCAACCCCCCCAAAGGAGACTCCTCACATCTGCGTTATTACCAAGGTAAGTCTGGAACCTGTATAGAAAAAATAATACAGTTATATAAATGATTACTCTGTTATGCAAATTCCCATATATCCGTATGTTGATATATGTCCCAGGTCTACAGTAATGTCAGTAATACCTTATGACTGATGTTTACAATACATAGCTATGGATTTTGTCCACTAATGTGCATCAAGCCTTTCATTTGGCTACTGTATATAAACCAATGATCAAGAGTAGCATCATTTGCAAAATTATAACAGTAAACAAGACTTAAACGTCTACTTTGACTGCATGAGTAACAACTGTGACACAAATGCAGTGAGGGTCAACAATTACAGAAGCAGTCAAGCACAAGTGATTCTGAACTATGAATAAAATAATTTATTCTGCAATACAGGTTCATTAAAGGAAGGTCCTGAGTAAGCAAGCAAGCATTAGCTATCCATTCTGTGTATCAGACGTATATGCAACCTAGAGTCACAAAGAAATGTACAAAGGGCAGGGCACAGTCGTCATCACTTGCACAGAGTGAGGGGGTACAGGAGGGCAAGCCTGACACCAAAGAAGTGAGCGTGTGTACGTAAAACAAAAATGGCCGATGTTGTAGTGTACTGGCTTACCAGATACACAGTAGCAGGTGCCACCCAAACCCTGCCCCAGCTGGCTGATGTCTATCTCTACTCATGAATAACCAATATGATATGGCTCTCATCTGCACGACTATTCATCCTGATGTGGAAGTACATGCATGCAGAATTGCGTATTCATGGAAACCATATGCATAAAGTTCAGGAAAAGATTTGCAAATATACCTTGTAGGTATTTAAACACAATTTCTAAGTTATGCATTATCAGTACCGGTGATGTGCATCCTTATGTTACTGTTTTCCCTTTGCTTTTGCAGGGGAGCACACCCCCCCTGCACCATCGAACCCCCCTTCTTCAATATGCCAACTCCAATATCGCACTACAGTGAGGAAGAGAGTAAACAAAGGCTACACAATGAATACTCCTGCTGTAAGAAACTAATCAACAATCAATGTGTACATGATGTCATTGGCAAATCTGCATGGTATGCCGATCATTCATCATTTGCATACTCCATCACAGGCATTAGTCCTATCAATCACTCCAGCCACACCCATTCCTGTGCGAAACGGCCAGTGAGCCAGTACACTACACCATCATCCAAAAATGGATACCTTAAGTATCCAATTTGCAAGGCCAGTAGAAAGATATGTCTAGCAGTCAACAGTACTTAGATAAGTAGAGTGTTTGTTTGTGTGTGTGTGTGTGTGTGTGTGTGTGGTGATATGGGTAAGTATTAGATGAATGAGTGTGTGTGTGTGTGTGTGTGTGTGTGTGTGTGTGTGTGTATCTCTCTACATGAACACAATCATGCTCTGTGCTAGCACTACTTCCTGGCATCACAAACAGATGTGAGCCATGCATGATAGAGTAGTCAATTCAGTGTGATCACCCCCGACCATGAGAGGTATCTCTGACAAAAGTTGCACTGCTAATTTCATGGCCCTGGCTACATTTTGGGGTGCTACCCGACCATGACTGATGTCTGCTCGACAAGGTATCATCACAAATACATCCAGGACCACTACCGTATGGCCTACCATGTCTGTGTGTCCACGGTGCAATTACTGACAGAGCAGGGGAAGTAGTGCCAATACGAGAGCTGGACTTTGCATGGCCACATTGGTTAACATCAGATGATATAGTGGCTCTACAATCGCATGGATGCCGACTCTCCCCCAGCAGATGTTCCATTACTGACACTGCCCAATCCAGTGTGTCATTTATCCTATCCAAAGAGTCACCCACATAGTTCAGGTAATCCCCAATTAAGAATGCACAATATTTAGCACTCACACTATCCCTTCTGAGACCCTTGTGGAACATGCCTGTGCCTCCATGCCAGCCCTACACATATGTTATGTGGCACCTACTGACAAACCAACATCAGGAGGAGGGTGGACAGCAGACCTTCTCTGAACACCTCTCACAATGTGCCTGTGTGGCACCTTGCCCTTATGATGGCTATGGGTAGAATCAATCTGTTCTGCAACTTAAGTAACCACACTACCCTGAGCAACTATGGGCTAGGCTTGTAAAGGCTGCAGGGCCATTAGCCTAGTACACACCTATGAACCTATGAACTGCATCAACCTCAACCTGTTCTATGTCTGTGGTCTCACTACCTCTGTCATCATCACCACAGGCTACCGATACTCTGACAACAGGCAGTAGGAGTTCCACAGTGCCATTGTCAGGATCACCTAAGATAACAAGTAAGCAAAAAAAAAAAGACATAGAGAGAAGGAGAATAAACAACTATCAAGCCTATGTTATGTGAAATATGTCTTACATCTTAAAATATGCTAATGCAATGAAATCAAATAACTTTAATTTATCCATACATCTATCTTTTGAATATTATTAAGAATACAGAAGGTATGCTTAACACGTGCAGGTGGTGTGCAATGGCAGAGCAGATGTCCCTACATATAAAAAAGAGTGATAAAATAAAGACAATAAGTATCACCAAGAAAATGACAGAAGAAATAGAAGACAATTACGTTTACAACTGCAGAATAAGACACATTTCATAGAAATTGTTATTGTTCACTGGACTACCCCATCATTACCCCTTCTTTTCCCTCTCTGTCTGAGTCTCTTTAATCCCTCCCATATGTGTGTGTGTGTGTCTCAATCTCTCTCTCTCTCTCTATATATATATATATATATAGATAGATAATCTATATATATATGTATATACATATGACGCAAAGATATGAATGCAATAACTTATTTATTTAAGTGGCATACCTGGTATTTCTACAGCAGACACACTTGAGTTGTCTTCCATGTCAGCCCTAGCATCAAGGATTCTGTGTGAACCCTGTGCTGAGCTGTCTGGATCTCTGACAGTGGACAGGAGCTCTTCAGTTTCAGTCAGTGGTGGCTCAGTAGGCGAATCTCCACCATAGCTGTAGTTTTATGGGAAATTGCAGCTGCATGATGTCTGATATCTGTAATCATACCACTGGCCCTTTTGTCTTATTTTGGAATATATACTCCATGGCCCCCTACTGCATTAATGTCGTTCACCAAGTGCCCCCAGATACAGTCACAGGAGGACTTGTCACCCATGCCTCTCTCTGATAGGAATGATGCATGGTAACCTAGCACCTGAATGGCCATAGCATTCTCTGTGTCTGTGTATGGCAGTTTACAGGGTGCAGATGTCTTGGGTGCAATAGCCCTGTATAAGGGGAAACATAATAGGAAAGAAAGAAGAAATCTATAAGTACAAAAACAAAATATGGTTAAACACAAAAATATGCATGAATGTATCTGTCCATTTTACACAAAATACATGACAAAATAAGGATTCATATGAGTACACACAACTTTATACAGTCCTACCTAAAGCAGAACTAATACTTCTGTCATTCTGTAGTACATTACAGCACTAAAAAAATGTACACCTGTTAAGGAAAAATGGTTAATACTTTTTAGTCTGATATGCACTTCTGTGGAAGTCAGCCAGGTAGACATCAGAGCTACTAATGTAAAAACCCATTACTTTGGTAATAATTAATATACAGTCTTCTGAAATAAGTGATTATCTTTCAAGACTGAAATTTCCATTAAACTGCTTTCATTATTATGTAGGAAAAATACTGCATGGTCAAGAAATAACTGTATACATGTCCATGGCAGCAACTGATGTGAACAATGCAGACAGTATAGCAATGCTTGTACTGTGAAATGCAATCCATAAATAAGGTTCAAATATATCAGTTTGTTCATATAAATATATCCATCCATCATACAGAAAATAAGAAAAGGAAGGCTTCATATAAGCACACACTACTTAATAACATATTTACCTCCCTCTATATGCAAAACAAAGAAAAACTTGGATAAAAGAGTCATAGCATGACAAACATTTATGTTACTGTGTAGTACATTGCAGCATTAAAAAATAATGTACACCTGTTAAGGAACAATGGTTAGCATTTTTTGATCTGATATGAATTGCATGGAAGTCAACAAGGTAGACATCAAAAAGCCTTAACAAAATTGTCCCTGCTACTAATGCAAGAATCTGTGATCTTGGTAATAATTGAATCAACAGTCATTTTAACAAAGTGCTCGGCTTTCAGGATTGACATTCCCATTAAAATGATATAATTATGCATAGAAATACTGCATGGCCAAGAAATAACTGTGGTATATATGCCCATGCCAACAGATACTGAGAGAAATGCAGACAGTACAGCAATATTTGAGAAATGCAAACCATAGGTTCAAATACATAAATATGTTCATAACAGCAACTTACCTTTGCAGCAAGTCAGTTGTGAAAGTAGAAAACAGTTTGCAAAACAAGTACCAGTAAGTTGCAATATTGAGTTCTCTCAATCAAAACATTGTCCCCTACTACATTACAAGTTCCTTAGCTAAATGATTACCTTTTTATAGTGCAGATTCAGCCTCTAAACACATTAAATATGTAAAGGAGGCACAAGTTCATTAACATTTATGAAGTCCGCAATCTGCACCAAGTGGAAGGATTGTAAATATGGTGTAAAGACATGATTGCATACACACTCCCAACATCTGCAAGGATGAACACTGGTATGTATTACTTGCTAAGTGCTTGCAAGTGTTAATGATTAGTCTGGTTTTGGTATCAATCAGGGTATGTCAGGGAGAAGGGACTTCCACTGACTGAATTAGGAGCACAACATTCCTAACATTTATATGAATTGTGTCAGGCAACAGTTTCTGCCTCTGAATACACTTGTGTCTATAATACTCAGGAAGTATATTATTCATTGAAACATATATGAACTGCAAGGCAAAGCACATAGTCTTGCTAGGGAAACATACATATGGGGATGATGTTCACAAAAATAAAGAGAAGCAAGGAGGTGCAATATTCACAAATTTTTAAATTGTGTGAGGAAAGATTTATCTTCCCTGTTGCCAACATCACAGCCATCCACACATCTAACTGCAACGTACACATGACAGAAGTCAGGAATTGCTGCCATTGCACCTGTAATATCAATTGATGCTATGTCACATATTGAGTATAGCTAATCCCTTTTTTATCTTCATAGTATACTGTGTGTGGCACATAGTGATAAGAATCTGAACTGTGTCTTGTGAATGCCCTGATGTCCTTGGGTTGTAATCCACAGATGTTGTAGTTTATGTGAAAATAATAATGTTTAATGGGAATGTGTTCATGCTGAAACACAACAAAGTTGATAAAATAGCAAAGCTATACATTTGAACTACTTGTTTTATAATGTTCCCCTATTTTAGTACCTTTATCTTTTCTGGTCATCATTTGTATGCTGTTTGGTATTGCACAATCTGGGCTGGCAGTTGTCTCTAGCACTGAACTACATTTTACTTCTTAAGGAAGAAAAGCAAAAAATTAAATTTGAGCTGCCTTCTGTTGCGCAAGCAAGCCAGGTGCCGGTGCATGGCTGTCAGCACTCTGGATTGTATTTAGTAAAGAAAATACAGCTGTTAGGTACATTTCTGTGTAGCACATGGTATATAGAGTGAGCTTGGAATAAAGGGACTCCCTGATGCAGGGTGCAAATCTAATTAACTGATAATTTTACAGAGTTGGGGGTCTGAATACATATTTAAACACATATTGTGATGTCATTGTGTTGTTTAAAAGTCAACTCTTCTCAGTATTGCTAACAACATGTGAGTTGCTGTCTGTTGACTTTTACATTATTTATCACTACAATGTACTTCTTGCTCAGGTTATTGCTAGGTACACCCTATTCTTGAGTTAAGTTTTCCTTTCAGCTTTTTGTCTGTGTAAATTTTTTTTTCTAATGACTTTTTTGCATTTGCTCTCCACTCCACAGCACACAAACACAGTTTGTTTCCTAAAGAAAAAAAAGTTAAATTTAAGCCTACCCCTTAGCTCTCCCTGGCCTTTCTCCCTCAGATTCTGACAAATACGTATGGACAATTTTCGATGGTTGCTCCTGCCAGTTTGGTTAATATGGGCATCCTGAGACAGTGTAGCAACTTTCTCATGTACATGGACAAACATCTACTACTACCACCAAGGAACACAATTTGTGAGATGCAATTACATTAGGAACCTTAAGTCTATGCTCTCTCCCTCACAAGCCAGTATATCTGGCAGTGAGAAGGTTGTCAACACAATCACTACACTTCAAACATCTCCCAACACACACTCACATATGCGGAGGTTCTCAAAAAAAAAACATACCCAAACAAAAGAGACCTCCGAGACAAAAACAGATGCAAACTCCACAACCATCCACACTACATACCATGCATAGTCCACATACCTGTGTCTCACAGCCACTAGGGCTTAACCATAAACTCAACATATTAGTCAAGGTGACTCCACTGTGAGACACACTGATGTGCCTCTCAACAGGGTTGAAAAGGAGAAAGTCATGGTTCGTTGTCTGTCAGGTGCTAGAATCTGCCATATCACATACCCACTCAAGTCTCTCAACAACAGGTACTGTTATGACTCATAGTCCATGTTGGTGTGAATGACTTGAGATGTACCTCCCTGGACTATATGAAGAGAGACATGATGGAGTTCACTGAATATGTGTCCCAGGAAGGTATGTGCCTAGCCTTAATCAGCATTCTACCATCATCCATAATGATGCCTCAATGCAAACAGAAAATGATTGACTTTAACAATTGGCTTAGTTTTTGGTGTCATTCCAGTCGGATCCAGTACCTGACAGCCTGAGAAGATATGATCGACGGACCACGATGCTTTGCCAGAGATGGCTTGCATCTGTCTCACCTTGGCTTTAGGCTTCTGGCAAAGGCTCTTGCCTCCCCTGTAATGACGTTTTTTAGGAAAAGTGATGAGGTCAAAACTACCAACATAAAAATTTCAACAAAATGCAAATTAAAGGTCTTGCTGCTAAATGCTAGGTGTCTAAACATGAAACTGCACTCATTGCAACTCTGGAAGATGCTGACATTTGCTCAGTCACAGAAACCATATTCAAAAGCTGCAGAGAGCACCCCAGCCTTACCTGGTTACTCATCGTAGCATACATTCAGACCCGAAACTTTGGGCAGCAAAGCCAAAGGAGGTGGATTTTCAATATATATATTAAAGACATGCACACCTCCAGGCTGGTCAAACAGTATGACATACAGGAAACACTCCTGGTGCAGTTAACCATTGACAAGACCCCTATTCAAATCATAGCTAACTACAAGCCCCCAAATGTGACTCAAGATGCCTACTCTGCCTATCTGGACCTCTTCGAATCTATCATGATTCAACCCCTTACCCTGATCCTGGGTGGCTTTAACTACCCAAACATAGACTGGAAGAAGTACTCATGCCAGAACTCAAATGCCCAGAGATTCCTTGATTTTGCCAATGCAAATGCCTTGGAACAGCTAGTTGATATGCCCACAAGAGCTGATAATTTCTTGGACTTGGTATTAACCAACATGAGTAACTACTACAGCACCCTTGAGTATCATCCTCTTTGGTAAGATCTGACCATAAAGTGGTCACGTTCGAAGTCACCTTCTCCCCTGCCCCCCCCACACTCTAGTCAGGGTCAAACAAAAAAATTCTCCAAAGCTGATTACAACTTCCTGAGGGATGGTATAAACAGCTTCACAGTCCCCTTCTCCCTGTAGGAATTGGCACCAATGTTCAAATCTACATTAAAGTACTATACGTGCATTTATATAGATGCATGAAATCAGGAATACCTAACAGGACAAAATCATCCTCCATAAGGAAGAATAAACCTGTGTGATGGACATCTGTAATAAATAAACTTTATAACAAAAGGAAAAAATTGCTGTCCATGCCCAAGAAGGAGCAGATGTCCAATTGGAAGCAATATCTCCTTAGCCTGAACAAGCAAATAAGAGCTCTAGTGAAATCCTTCAAAGCAAACTTAGAGTCCAAATTGGGCACATCTACTAGAGACAGTTATAAGGCCTTCTTTACATTAGTCTGCAGTCTCAAAGGAAGCCCCCAGATCTGCTCAGAACTGGTGGTCAAGGACACCACATACACAAATGCTGTAGATATAGCCAACCTGCTGGCTGACAGAGTCAGTGAAAACTTCACCCCTCTGTCCCTGTCATCAGTAAATCTGGACATCCCCACTACCTGCCCTTCCCCTTATATCTACTAAACAGGTCATCACTGCCCTCTCAAAGGCAAAAAATACAGCCTTCATGGGACCTGATAACATTTCAGGCTGCATCCTACATGAACTCAGGCAGGAACTTGCAGCACCATTAGGCGCTCTATTCAACCAAAACTTGAATACCAACTTCATCCCAGCTGAGTGGAGGACAACCACTGTCATCCCTTTGCACAAAGGTGTTGCATCCACTGATTTGGGAAATTATAGACCCATCAGCCTAACTAGCCTGATCTGCAAGGCCATAGAATGGATTACCATGGACCTCATTAACAAGGACATCGGCATCCTCCAGACACTTGATCTCACACAGTTTGGCTTTGTCAATTGGAGGTCATGTCTGTTAAATTTGGTCGATTTGTTTGAGACATTCAAAATGCAGGAACTGCAGAGCAAGGTACCATATGAACTCGTTCTCCTTCAGGAACACCAAAACTTTATTTTACAATAACAAATAAGCACTTTCGTCTTAAATTAACTTTAAAAGAGACTTCATTAGAAACAGTGTATTGTCAGCACAACTACATTTAAAATACAAATGAATAGTGACTTCATTTCCTTCTGCTAAGCAGGAAACCAAAATTTTAAAGTGGCAGCACATAAAAAACAGTCATAATATATGTCAATATTTAAATAGTTACATAAAGGGACTATCCAATTTCTAAACAGATTTTAATAGAAATAAATAAATCTTCTTCTTTCGGCTTTTTCCCGGTTAGGGGTCGCCACAGCGGATTACCTGTCCGCTCATGATTGGCAGTGGAGTTTTACAGTGTCGAGTTGCCAGCCTGGCGCCCAACCTTCCACAGAAGGCACACACACACATGCACTCACACCTAGGGGCAACTTAGAGTATCCAATCCACCTGCAGCATGTCTTTGGGAAGTGGGAGGAAATTGGAGCACCCGGAGGAAACCCACGCGACGACAGGGAGAACATGCAGACTCCGCACAGAAGGCTCCCCAGCTGAGGATCGAACCGGAGAACCTCTTGCTGTGAGGCGACAATGCTAACCACTGCACCACCGTGGCCGCCCTCAATAGAAATAAATAAGTAACAGTCCTATATGACATAAAAAGCCCTACTATGGCATAAAATGGATTTCTAAAATGAATCCATAGAATAAATACCTGTATATAAAACTTTACTATATAACTGTATAAATATGTAATAGATAACAGTATATATATTTAAAATAAATTTTATAAGATTAATTTTATAATATATATATATATATATATATATATATATATATATATACATAAAAAATATATATAAAAATATAGATATAAAGAGAATAATAAAGAAGATTAATCTACTAGTGTCTATCAAGTGCCTTTATTTTTAATAAAGTACTAATAGACACATTGTCATTCAGACCTGGCCAATACAATGAATTCAGATGAAGCTGCCAGGAAAGTTCCAGTTTCTCTAATAAGTATGGCCAACTCCCCCCCCCACTCCCCCCCCATTCCATTAATTTTACAGTATCCAACTCAATAAATATGAAGCTATGCTCAGGACGTGCTGAAATGTTTTTAGCTAAGGAATTGAATTCATATTTGTCTCGAATGTTCCTCAGATGTTCCCCAATTCTACTCTTTAGCTTACGCTCTGTTTTGCCCACATAGAAATAGGGACAATTAGAGCAGAGGGCACAATATACCACTCTTTCAGATGTACAACAGAATTTCTCTTTGAACTTAATATTCACCCCATTAATTTCTATATTATTAGTTTCTAGAATGTTCTTACAAACATCCCACATTTATACATGTGGCCCTTATACTGTTTATTGTTCTTAAGTTCAAATAAATTCTTCAGAGAATGTCCCTTCCTATAAATACAGATGGGTGCATGCCCTAAAATTTCTCTCATCTCTCTATCATTATTAATTAAGTTCCAATTCTTAATTAAAATATTTTTTACCATAGGTGCATTCCTATTGTAAGTTGTTAAAAAACTACTAATATAATTGTGCTGACAATACACTGTTTCTGATGAAGTCTCTTTTAAAGTTAATTTGAGACGAAAGTGCTTATTTGCTGTTGTAAAATAAAGCTTTGGTGTTCCTGAAGGAAAACGAATGTGTGTGGTACCTTGCTCTGCAGTTCCGGCATTTTGAAGTACTTGTTTACTGATTTTTGGGTTGTTTTTCACATTCCTTGAGACATTCACCAAAGCCATGGATGATGGGAAGATGGTGCACACTGCCTACCTTGGCCTGGCCAAAGCCTTTGACACTATTTCCAACTCAGGCATAATAGATAAACTCTCTCAACTAGGCATCGATCCTTATGTTACCAAATGGGTAGCAAACTGGCTCACTGATAGAACCCACCTAGTCAAAATAGAGGATGCCACCTCAAGCAGGAGACCTGTAATGAGCAGCATACTGCAGGGATCAGTCTTGGGGCCTCTGTTATTTAGGATATACTTTTCTAAGGTGCAGGCCAAAACCAGTGGGCTATGGTTGACTAAGTTTGCAGTTGACTGCAAGTTGGGAGCTGTCATTAATTCCCCTAGTGATATAGACATCCTCCAAGAGGGTCTCACCCAAACAAATGACTGGTATCAGAAGCATGACTTCAAGCTAAATACCAAAAAATGCATCATCATCCCCTCTGGGGAGAGTGATATCCCCACAAATTATCACATTAATAACAATGTCCTAAGCATGCAATCAGTAGTGAGAGATTTGGGTACCCAGGTTGATAGCAACTTGACTTTTGACCTCCATGTTGCTTCCATTGTACGGAAAGCCTTCTACATGGCTCACCTCCTAAGTAAGGGTATCTCATCCAGGGACAAGGAGGTCATAACATCCCTGTATTCTTCCCTTATAAGGCCCATTACTGAGTACAATGCCCCTTTCAGCATGTACCTCATAAAGCACATGCAGCAGCTGGAGAGACCGCAGAGATTCCTCACCAGGAGAATCCAGGGCCTCAAACACCTACCATGCACAGATAGACTAAAGGCCCTATCCCCCTGCTCAGTTTCATACAGAGTCCTCAGAGGTGACCTCTGTCTGACATACAAAGCAATCTCAGTCAGACCCCACCTTGATGGGACTGCTACATATCCATAAGTCAAGCTCCACTTGAGTATCCTGCATGTATGACCTCAACCTGGTCTGTGACATCAATAGGACTTGTTGGAGGGACAGATTTGTGTTGCAGAGACTCCTCCATCTGTGGAATAGACTCCCTCTCCACGTCAGGCAGAGTAACTCATTATCCCTTTTTAAGTGCAACCTGGTAACTGGATGGGAAACACAAAATACACCCCTGGGATTCCAGCTATGTCCCTGCTCGACAGGGGTATTGGATGCTGACTTGCCTAAACATGGGCTAAACTCTTGGGTAGGTTTATAAGGGCCTCAGGGCCAGTAGCCTAGTAATGTCCTATCATCATATGATCCTAAAATTTAATTCGGGCTGTCTTCTGTAGTGCTGAGGTCTGAAGAAGGGTTTTCAACCTGAAAGCACTTGAACTTTTCATTTTAATAAATGGAATATTTCAGCAGAGTGGTGATCTGGACATATTTTTGCTGCTTTGCATTCTGTAGTGCAAACAAGGCTGGCACTGATGCACAGACATCAGCACTCTAGATAGTACTTAGTGAATAAATTCCACCTCTCAGATTACTATCCCTGTAGGACAAAGTATACATGAAGTGAATTCAGAGAAATAAAACAGGTGATACAGGGTTCAAATCCAGTTAATTTATAATTTTACAGAGGGGGTCTGAATACATATTTACACACATATTTTTAGATCACTGTGTTCGTGTGTAAAACTCAAGTATCCTCATCGTTAACAGCATGTGAGCTGTTGTCTGACCACTTTCTTAGTATTTGTCTTAAACTACAAGTCTAATAATGTATGGCACAAATTACATCTTTGATGTTGCAAGGAGATTTGAGAAGGATGAATGAGTCATTTGAATACACTGTTTTTTCTGGTCATTGCTAGATATACCCAGTGACTGAATTCATTTACTAATACCTTTTGCATTTGTGCTCCAGTCAGCAGAATGCAAACACGGTTTACTGCCCAAGGAAAAAAAGTGAAAAGTTTTATTTAGGCTGCCTTCAGTAGAGCAACAAAGTTGATGTCAGCGCGTGGCAGTCAGCACTCTGGATACCACTGTAGATAGTACTCAGTGAATAAATTCCACCCGTTGGGTAACTTTACCTGTGGCACAAAGTGTAAGTACATTGATCATAAAATGTGAAGACAGCAGATGCAGGATTCAAGTCCACTTGATAAATACTTTTACAGAGGGGGGTCAGAATGCCATTTGTAACCACATTTTGGTCAATAATGCTACAGTAAATGCACATCATTATCATAACTTTCTTTATTGCAATAAATGTGTCATTGCTGCTTGCTATAAAAGCCCAATGTAATGTATGTAAATTATGTAAAACATTACACTGATGATATTTAATGTAGAATACATATACATAGGTATGATGTTCACAATATGTTTGCTGTACTTATTGAGTTCTCACATATCATAAATATGTGTTTATGACAGTACGTGTTATGAAGTGTGTGTGTAACCTAACCCACATGGTCATACCTCCTATGCAAGCTGGCAGTGATGGCTAGGGAGTTAGCTGTCCAGCATTCCTTAATCCCCTATGTATCTTACATTCCATCAGACCAAAATATAATGGCAGACAAGGACAGACCCTCGTGAATTGAAATTGAATGGGGGGGGGGGTCTTTCAAGGATTGATCCAGTTGTAGGGAGCACCTTAAGCAGACCTGTTTGCCTTCTTTAAAAACAGACTAAACAGTGTTGTTCTATGGCTTCTTGCAAGCAAGCCTGAAATATAGATGCATTTTTATTCCCTTCACAGGGAAATGTTCCTTTATGCATTTCAACCCTTTCTATTGATATGCAGGGAATATTCTGAAGATTCAAAATTATACCCCAAAAATAATTGTGGTGATCCCCATTTGGCTCAGGGAACACTGGTTCTCCCTTCTTCTGGAATTGGCCAAGGGCCATTACCACAAACTTTCTCACAAGCTAGATCTACTTATATAAGACTGGAAGAGTTTGATACTCCCCAGTTTCAATCAGCTTCAACTGACTGCCTAGTTGATTCAATTTTCATACCTTTTAGGCACTTATTTCACAAGGACATGGAGCAGGTACTAAAGGAGGCAAGAATGCCTGTTACTAGAAAATCCTATGTTTGTAGGTAGAAGTGATTTTCTAGCTGGTGCCTAACCAATAACCAGGGACCCATCAGAGATGTCATACCACCAGTGCTCAAATACTTTTGTGAGTTACTTCCCTCTGTATGAAGAAAAAGAGATGGAGCCAGCAAACGTTGATACAGACAATTAAATTTATTTATGGTAGGTTAACAAACCTACACATTTATGTTACAGACCGGTTTCGGTCGGAAAACACAACCTTCTTCAGTGTATTAACACAAAACATAAATGTGATAGCTTAATATAGAAACATCTGAGTCCCTATTGGTGGGTCACAAATTCTCATTGAGCCCAGGTGGGAATAATCCCCCAAGTTTAATTATCCATTTCTTCTCTTTATTGTTAAGAATTTGATGCCATCCTAATTTGTTTGTCCTGTTGCCTGATATCATATCAATAATAATAAAACTGAATTTGGCAGAAGTATGTGCCAGAAGATGTTTGTACAATGCACTACTAGTTTTCTTACTACGAATGTTACTAGTATGCTCTGATATCCTGATTCTGAATGGTCGTGATGTTTGTCCTATATAACATGCGCCACAATGACAACTGACCAAATAGATGATCCAGTCACTGCTGCAGTTTGCAAAAAAATTGATATCATATACCTGTGGACAGTTCCTGCTGGAAAATTGTTTGGATTTATTGATTTTGTCGCAGTGAGTGCAGTGTCCACATGGAAAGCAGCCTGTTAAAGGCTCCCCAGAAAGTGTAGTTTGTTTCAGTTCCGTGCCTGTGATCTTTTTACCATGTTTGAAATGATTGAAAAAACCACCTAGGTTTTTCCCTCTCCTGTATGAAAATAGACAATGATTTGGAATGAAATTAGAAATGTCTGGATCATATTGTAAAATGTTCCAATGTCTATTGATGCTTGCAATTAATGAATTGGTATTGCGGGCATATGTAGTAGTAAATCTAAGTGTAGTGGATTCCTTGGGAACACGCTCTTTATATTCTAGAAAGTCAGCTCTATTGGAAAAATTTATCATGTTACTTGCATTGATCACATGACCCATACCATAACCTCTTGACCTGAATCTTTCTGTGAGCTCCTGCCTATGATGTTGAAAAGTGGACTCTGTGGAACAGATAAATTTGATACGAATAAACTGTGACTTGGGGATGTTACGTGTTACGTGGGGTGGATGAAAACTAGAACCATGTAAGATTGTATTAAATTCAGGATGTTTTCTGAATACCTCTGTAGAGAGAGTGTTGTCAATCTGTTTGGTAATGGAAACATCCAAAAAAGTGATTTTCTTATAATCATAATGTACTGTGAATTCCATACCCCATTTGTTATCATTTAAATATGAAACAAAGTCACACAGACCTGATATGTCCCCTCTCCAAACCATCCAGCAGTCATCTAGGTAGCGTCGCCATATGTCAATGTTTTCTAGAAAGATGTTATTGTGGCAATCATATATAAGATGGTGTTCTACAAAGGCCATGAAAAGATCTGCGTATATTGGGGCAAAAGATGCCCCCATGGCTGTACCCTTTACTTGCCAATAACATTTATCTTGGTAATAGAAAACATTGCTGGTTAACACAAATTTGGCTAATTCTACTAGAAAGGAATTGAATAGGGGTTGATATAACCCTGCTTTTTCTAACCAGAAAGACAGTGCCTCCAAACCAGATTTATGAGGGATATTGGTGTATAATGAACATACATCCAAAGTACACATGAGCCAATCATCCTCCAACTGACTATCTGATATGATGTTGAGAAATCCCACTTCCAGGTTCATGAAGAAGATTGAAGAATTTGTCCTTTGGGCCAGGGATGAATGTATCATAACAAACGAAACTGCACAACAGCTCATTGTACATGGTCCTGCGACACAATACATATACATATACTTTTTACCCAAGACACACAAAAGTTTGGCCAACCCTCCTGGGAGACCAATTGTTTCAGGGAAAGGGTATATTACAGAACCCCTATCCCTGTTTCTGACTTCACATCTCAAACCTCTGTTGAGTTTGGTAAGGTCACGTATACATGACACCACTATGTTTCTCAACATCATATCAGATAGTCAGTTGGAGGATGATTGGCTCATGTGTACTTTGGATGTATGTTCATTATACACCAATATCCCTCATAGATCCGGTTTGGAGGCACTGTCTTTCTGGTTAGAAAAAGCGGGGTTATATCAACCCCTATTCAATTCCTTTCTAGTAGAATTTGCCAAATTTGTGTTAACCAGCAATGTTTTCTATTACCAAGATAAATGTTATTGGCAAGTAAAGGGTACAGCCATGGGGGCATCTTTTGCCCCAATATACGCAGATCTTTTCATGGCCTTTGTAGAACACCATCTTATATACGATTGCCACAATAACATCTTTCTAGAAAACATTGACATATGGCGACGCTACCTAGACGACTGCTGGATGGTTTGGAGAGGGGACATATCAGGTCTGTGTGACTTTGTTTCATATTTAAATGATAACAAATGGGGTATGGAATTCACAGTACATTATGATTATAAGAAAATCACTTTTTTGGATGTTTCCATTACCAAACAGATTGACAACACTCTCTCTACAGAGGTATTCAGAAAACATCCTGAATTTAATACAATCTTACATGGTTCTAGTTTTCATCCACCCCACGTAACACGTAACATCCCCAAGTCACAGTTTATTCGTATCAAACGTATCTGTTCCACAGAGTCCACTTTTCAACATCATAGGCAGGAGCTCACAGAAAGATTCAGGTCAAGAGGTTATGGTATGGGTCATGTAATCAATGCAAGTAACATGATAAATTTTTCCAATAGAGCTGACTTTCTAGAATATAAAGAGCGTGTTCCCAAGGAATCCACTACACTTAGATTTACTACTACATATGCCCGCAATACCAATTCATTAATTGCAAGCATCAATAGACATTGGAACATTTTACAATATGATCCAGACATTTCTAATTTCATTCCAAATCATTGTCTATTTTCATACAGGAGAGGGAAAAACCTAGGTGGTTTTTTCAATCATTTCAAACATGGTAAAAAGATCACAGGCATGGAACTGAAACAAACTACACTTTCTGGGGAGCCTTTAACAGGCTGCTTTCCATGTGGACACTGCACTCACTGCGACAAAATCAATAAATCCAAACAATTTTCCAGCAGGAACTGTCCACAGGTATATGATATCAATTTTTTTGCAAACTGCAGCAGTGATTGGATCATCTATTTGGCCAGTTGTCATTGTGGTGCATTTTATATTGGACAAACATCACGACCATTCAGAATCAGGATATCAGAGCATACTAGTAACATTCGTAGTAAGAAAACTAGTAGTGCATTGTACAAACATCTTCTGGCACATAATTCTGCCAAATTCAGTTTTATTATTATTGATATGATATCAGGCAACAGGACAAACAAATTAGGATGGCATCAAATTCTTAATAATAAAGAGAAGAAATGGATAATTAAACTTAGGGGATTATTCCCACCTGGGCTCAATGAGAATTTGTGACCCACCAATAGGGACTCAGATGTTTCTATATTAAGCTATCACATTTATGTTTTGTGTTAATACACTGAAGAAGGTTGTGTTTTCCGACCGAAACCGGTCTGTAACATAAATGTGTAGGTTTGTTAACCTACCATAAATAAATTTCATTGACTGTATCAACGTTTGCTGGCTCCATCTCTTTTTCTTCATACAGTTGCTTGAGGGCCGTGCAGTTGCTCACCGTGCAGGAATTCTTTTTTGGTTACTTCCCTCTGGCCTCACTTATTCCGCTATAAAAGTTCTTCTTGCAGCCATTTCAGCATGTCTGCCCATGGATTCTCTTATTTCTTCTCTATTTGTTGTGAAAGAATTTCTGAAAGGAGGTTTACACCTAAGAACTTCTTGTAAACAGGTTGCACCTCCTTGAGATCTCAGATATGTAGTGGAGAAATTGACTGTCACTTTTTGAACCTGCCCATCAGGCTAATTTTAATGTTCTTGACTTGGAAAACTGTATTCATCATTGCTGATTGATTTGCAAGAAGAGTATCTGAGTTGCAAGCTCTCATGGTGGGTTAACCCTCTTTGATTTTCCACAGGGACAATATGTCTTTAAGAACAAACCTCTTATTCATTCCAAAAGTGGTTTCAGAGTTTACTTTGAATCAAGCCATCAGTCTCCCAGTTTTCTACCCAGTTCCTGAAATCCAGGGAGAACAGATTCTGTATACACTGGAGATGCATAGGCAGCTCAGGTACTACTGTGAACTAAGCCCTTTAGAAAATCTGACCAGCTATGTATTTCTTATCAAGGAGCAAAAAAGGGGCACTCCATGTCTAAACAGACATATTCCAGGTTGTTGTTCTCTGCTATTATTTTTTGTTATTCCCACTATGACAAATCCATTCTAGGCAGTATCAAGGCACATTCCACTAAAGCCTCGTTTTCTTCAATGGCATATTGGAAAGGGATGGACTCTAGAAGCCTTCCAGAGGTAGCTACATGGTCCTCTGTACATAGATTTAGAAAGCATTCTGAACTGGATTCCTTTTCTAAGTCCAGGTCAAACTTTGCTTAGACCATTCTTCTCTTGAATATATGTAGTCCCTCTTCTGAGAATGAATAAGCTTTGGTATTCAACCATATAGCCTAACGGCTACTGCAGGAGTGGGAATGATGAACTTAGTACAGTTGTGTAAGTTGCACTTACCTTTAGCAACAGATGTTCAAATTGCTGACTGCTGCAGTAGTAGCCACACCCACCCTTCATCCCCCTACTCTTGTATATTGTTGTAGTTAGGATATAAAGTAGGAGTATGTTTGTTTCTACTTTATATACTTTATTTTTTATTATTGGTTGGTTATTTCAGTATTGTTAGGCATTTGTTTGATAGTATGGACAAGAAAGTCTGGAAGAAAGCTTCACTATGACTACTGATTACCCTACTTGGGATTAGCCAATCAGCAGTCAGAGTGAAGGAGCTGGGGGGACAGAGATTTTAGAAGCCAGCTGGTTGTTGTTTCTTAGGTGGGAAACAACTCATATACCCTAAAGGCTACTGCAGGAATGAGGAATTCAAACATCTACTGTTAATGGTAAGTACAGCTTACACAACTGTACTTTACAAACAGGACAGGAAAGAAGGAAGGAAGTAGCTGCATCAGTCACTAAAGTAAAGGTAAGTTGAAGGAGAAATCTGGTGAGGCCATGGATAGTGTAGAATGACTTTTAGATGGACTCAGATAGATTGTGGGGAATCCATTTAGTAACTCGGGAGGGGCGGAGGTAAGAAGTCATCCAGGCTGTTCTTGGTAAAGGTGAAGAAACACTGACCTTGACTAGTGAAATTATTGACTAGATAGAGCACATTGAAGAAGTCTTAAACCTGGTGGACATTTTTTCTTTTGAGGAGCCAGTGCCACAAGCAATTGGTAGGATTAGGCAAGTATAGAAATTAGTTCAATGGTGGCAAGCAAGGTGTAGGAGTGGATGAGATGCAGATTTTAATGCTGAAGGCATTGAATGTATTTTTTGGTGTCAGTGCCATGGTTAATATTGTTTTCAATGTTATACAGAAAATGGTAAACTTAACTGATGGTCATGCCCTGACTGCATCCCAGATGACTCAGGATCAGGTAGTGAACTGGATGTTGGAAGAGCTAACAAGGGTGGGTAGGAGTAAGCAGCCAGTACCACCTTTCCCATTTCTGGGGGAGGAGAATTGTCTGTCCCACTGAAATCCTTTGGGGTACTGGAGAGAAACGTATAAGGCATGCAACATACAGGTTTGGGATAAGTGTTTGGCTCTGCCAATTTGTGTTCATGTAGCAGTTTTCACTGTATGTGTACAAAAGTCTAAACCACACACTCGCACACACACACACACACACACACACACACACACACACACACACACACACACACGCACACAAAGGCAAAACAGATCCTCATGTCTGTGGGCACATACATTATCAATCATAATATAAGTGCTTAGACTATAAAACAAGAAATCTCCAGATGGCTGCCTGGATGATAGCTTCCCCCATGATCCTATACTAAGGCACTGTACAAGCACATCCACTCGTGCATGAATCGTGCCATCCCAAATACAACCAAAAAAAGGAAGCCAATCTGGTGGTCCCCTGCCATAAACAAACTTTACAACAAAAGGAAGAAACTGTTGCAGAAAAGAGGAAAATCCCAGGATGCAAAAAACTCCCTTACCAGCCTCAGTAAGAAGCAGAGATCCCTAATAAAATCCTCCAAAGCTATTTACGAAAATAACATTGCCAAAGATTCCAAAGACAACCACAAGGCATTCTATAGCTATGTCAAGAATCTAAATGGCAATGCTCAGATCTGCTCTGAACTACAACAGAATGGCATTAAATATACTAATCCCAAGGATATTGCCAATATCCTGGCAGATCAATTCAGTGCCAACTTCACCCCCTCTCACCCCCTAAAGGGCAATCTCAATACCGAAAGATTGCCAAACTCCGGTAATAACAGCCACACAGGTAAAATCACACTCTCCAAAGCTAAGAATACAGCATCCATGGGACCAGATGACATCCCAGGCTGTGTACTACATGAACTACAAAATGAGCTGGCACCTCACCTAAGTGTCATGTTTAATCATAGCCTCACCTCAGGCTTCATGCCCATTGAGTGGCGCACAGCTACAGTTATCCCACTCCACAAGGGGGGATCCACTTGGGATCCTGGAAACTACCACCCCATCAGTCTGATGAGCCTAATCTGCAAGGCCATGGAACATATTATCATGGAACTTATAAACAAAGACATTGGCAAACTTCAAACACTAGACCCCACCCAGTTTGGGTTCGTGAAGAGCTGATCTTGACTCCTAAATCTGATTGACTTCTTTGAATCAGTCTCCAGAGCTGTGGATGAGGGTAAGGGGGTCCACACAGTCTATCTGGACCTCGCCAAGGTCTTTGACACATTCCCCACTGGAATCATAGATAAACTTACTAAGCTGGGAATTAATCCCTATGTCACGCGATGGGTTGCCAACTGGCTTACTGACAGAACCCACACTGTAAAAGTAGCCAACTCCTAATCCAGCTCCAGACAAGTGACAAGTGGAGTACTTCAGGGTTCAGTCCTGGGACCGCTCTTGTTTGGCATCTACTTCTCTGAAGCACAGGCCAACACTATGGGACTCTGGCTAACAAAGTTTGCAGATGACTGCAAACTGGGAGCCATTATTGAATCCCCAAATGATGTGGATATTCTACAAAAGGGCCTTACAGAAACAGATGCTTGGTGCCAGAGCCATGGGTTCAAGCTCAATGCCAAGAAATGTATAGTTATCTCCTTTGGGAAAAAACATGTACCCATGAATTACCACATAGGAGGTAGTACACTAAATACTGAAAGTGTGATAAGATAATTAGGGACACAGGTGGACAGTGGTCTCACCTTCAATAACCACATCGCCACAACAGTCAGGAAATCCTTGTATGTGGCACACCTCATCACTAAGGGCTTTTCATCCTGAAAAAAGGAGGTCATTGTCCCACTGTACTCATCCCTCATTAGACCCATTATAGAATACAACACCCCATTTGCTATGTACCTCTCAAGACATCTGAAACAACTGGAAATGTCACAGAAATACCTCACTAAAAGAATCACAGGCCTAAAGCAGATGCCCTATGCTGACTGTCTAAAAAACTCCAGCTATACTCTGTCACATATCGTCTACTCAGAGGCGATCTCTGCTTAACATACAAGGCCATGTCAAACCCAGAGCTGTTGGGCATGCTACACTTAAAGAAATCCCAATCCCTCAGAGCCACACACTCCAGGGATCTAAACCTTGCCATCACAATAAACAAAACATGCTGGAGGGATAGGTTCCTGACCCAGAGACTCCCCAGACTCTGGAATAGACTGCCCATACATGTCAAGCAGAGCACCTCTTTGGCCGTCTTCAGAAGGAACCTTGACGATTGGATGGGAGATAGGAAATTCACCCCCAGGGATCACGTCAGTCACCCTGCTAGACAGGGGTCCAGAGAAGTAAATATTGTGGGAAGAAATATCCAGAGAATTGTTATGGCTAGGCTTGTATAGGCCCTAGGGCCGATAGCCTAGTACCAAACTATGAACCTATGAGTCCAGACTCATTGTAATAAGTCAGAGAATGAATGGGCATCAATCTTTGGGGAGGGCTTGATATTTAACAGGCATGGGGATAAAAGGCATGGTAATAAAACTGGGGTAATGGTCCTTACTTTCAAAAAGAGAAATTTTTCTTATTATTGAGGGCTCACATTCCTATTCCTCTCTGGGAAAGACTGTGTCACTATGTGTGGGTGGGAAAAAGGAAATGAACCCAACAGCTCGGCCACTGATTCAAGATCATCAGTGCAGGTTCTGTCCTGGCTGTGGGACAGTATAACAACTCTTTGCTCTTATACATATATTGTAGGGGTCCTAGGAGGGTGCCTTGTACCGTGTATATATGTATGTATGTTTTGTGAATCTGGTGAAAGGCCATTATCCTATACCATATAATGTCTTGTGAAAGATGCTACAGTAGTACAGGGTCCTGGGCTGCTACATTCATTCTGCCCCCTCAGTAGTACAGGGTCCTGGGGCTGCTACATTCATTCTGCCCATATTTATGCAGCAAGACTTATATCCACATTATTGGCATCAGATGCATTCAAGGAGAGTGTTTTCTTATGCACTGTTCTGAATACCATTGGTAGGATATTAAGGTGTTCATGTAGAGTATTTTCTTATTTACTGTTTGTGAATTCCATTGGTAGGATATTAAGGTGTTCCTGTAGAGTATTTTCTTATGTACTATTTGTGACTACCATTGGTATGATATTAAGGTGTTCATGTCGAATGTTTTCTTATGTACCGCTTGTGAATACCATTGGTACGATATTAAAGTGTTCATGTAGAGTGTTTTCGTATGCACTGTTTGTGAATTCCATTGGTACAATATTAAGGTGTTCATGTAGAGTATTTTCTTATGTACTGTTTGTGAATTCCATGGGTATAATATTAAGGTTCAGCAAACGTGTGCAAAGAAGTGAATTTATAGAAGTGAGGGCTACATGTTTATTTGTGTGGTCAACACTTTCCCCCAATCCTCAAATGGTTGTAATCTCTGGCATGTGTGCACTAGAGCAGTTCACTACTGTGTGTGAAGCAGGGGGAATGAAATACAGCAGCAGCAAATCCATGGGTTTGATTACTGCATGTGCAAATGTGGATTGTTCACTGCAGGTAAGGAGTGAGTAGCTACCCCTGCTGGTAGAACTAAGTATGATGTGCTGTTCAAGACAAGCTAGAGAATAGAGGGGAGTCAGGAAACTGTACAATACTGGAATACAGTTACAGCAATACCATGGGCATTGTACTAGCCTGGAGTAGGGTAATGAGACCAGTGCTGAGCCACAGACAATGTTTTCAGCTTACCAATCACAGATGTAAAGGTGATGGACATATGGTTCCTGTTACAGGGTGTGGGAACATTTTTTTGTTGTTGATGTTTCCTTGGTGTTAGCCCTTTCTCTGTGGTTATGTGACTATGCCGATATCTTTTAGTAAGGGTGTGTGAGGTGAAACAATCATTTCATTTTTGGTAAACATCCATATTTTTGTTATGTCATTGTTCATTTTTTAATGTTGCAGGATACGGTGCTCTTCCCTAAAATATGCACTTATGGAGTTGAGTACATGCATTTATAAACTGCAGAGGTGAATACAAATTATTTGACACACAGAGTATGACCACATGGTAGTACAGTAGATATATACTATTTTAAATAAAAGTTTCAGATATTATTCTGTTTTGGCAAAGCTACAAATTTTGTGTTTGCCATAACAAATTAATCTGCTCAGCTAGAGTAGACCTAATTGCAACAATTCATATAATTCAAACAAATCATTTAAATGACCTTTGTGATTATGAAATGCATGAATACTGTCAGTCTGTTATCTGTATGTAAATTATATAATGTATGTTGTCTGTGGCCTTCATGGATATTGACAGCTGTATTTATTTGTAACATAACATAACATAACTTTTATCAAATTTTATGTATTGTATATGTCCCTGAAAAGCTTTTCTCCCCCAGGCCTCCAGTGAAAATGGGCATTTTTGGGCCCAGTGGACCTTCCCGGTAAACAAATGCAATAAATAAATAAATAATAAATAATAACACTCACACTAACAGCCTTTCCCATACTAAATGCATCAGACTGCCGGAAAGAAGTGTTAGCACCTGTATGTACTCTGGAAGATTTGTGGCTAAACTCTTTTCAGTCTCCATCGCTAGGGTAGTGTCATTTGTCCTTGGACATTGTTTGTGATGTTTTCATCTGAAAAATTATTAATGAAAGAACTGGTGTGAATCCAACTAGAATTTTTTTCTTCTGTCTTTTTTACGGGAGTGATTTTTAGTCCTAATTAATTTGTGTGAGTTATTTTTTTTACAAAATAGACTGTGCTATAGTACTGAGTACTGTTAAAGGATCCAGCCCTTTTATCTGAAAATAGAAAAAACACATATTCTGAATAGCAAATCAGCAGAAACATCAGTGCTCTGTGGAAGCAAATATTTATTATACTTACTACAGTAAATTTTCTTATTAATTTTTATACTTATTAAAGAATACAGTATTACAGTATATTCTGATTACCAGAGTGACTAACTTTTGTCAGGAAATTAAGGCTTTAGATGTAACAGAAATCAATGAGTTAAGATTATATGTCAAAAAATAGAAAGCCTGCAGGAGAAAAAGGAGGTAGTGTATTTATAGTACATATTATTTATAGATAAGCAGGAGGAAAGACAATAGCAGTTGGGTTGGAATCATAAACCTACTCATCTGCAAGGTAAAAAAAATATATATAAATATATATATATATATATATATATATATATATATATATATATATATGTGTGTGTGTGTGTGTGTGTGTGTGTGTGGGCTTTAAACATCTTAATTTCTCCTCTGTAAGTGGGCACACAAAACAAATAAAGGGATAGCTTTCTCATCTTTTTCACCCACATTTCAGCATTTCTGTTTTTTTTTCATTTACTATGCTATGGGGACTATGAAATGAAAGCACAAGAAATATCTCAGTTTTACACATATCTAAATCAAAATGTTGAATTCCACATGCCCTCTGGTACGGTGCGGGATAGAGAAAAATGTTTTTTTTTAACATCTAAAATAAATCTTTTTTCTGTTCTTGCTCCATGTTTTTGTTATATTAGACCCAACAGTTCTTTGCAAATATTTTATCAATACTTGCTCCATGATTTTGTTATGTTTACTCAAGCTGTATTTTTAGAATATGCAGCCAAACCATTTTTTTGGCTAGCCTCAAGCAAATATTTGGACATTTCTCTCATCTATGCATTTACTACAAGGTGAACTATGGTACATCCATATCTAGTCCTTTAATCTCTGCACTGGAGTAAAATGCCTAGTGCCTGTTTTCGCTTGGAAAATCTTCCATGAAAAATTAAACTGAAGAATGAAGGCTTGTGTTGTAGAGCAACTTGTTCATGTAGTATGCAATGAGTTTGTCAAAATTCTGACCTAAATTGTTACTGTAGTTGCTCTTTCTTAGAAGGCGGTGCTGTGATCAGCATGAAGTTTGCTATTAGTGCCCATTAAAGGATATAAAATTAGATGCCTCTCATCCCGGCCCATGTAGAATGTTTTAAAATAAAAATGGATGAAAAAAAAATGGCAGTACATTTGTATTCTTTGTTTAATGTTAAAAGCATAATATATTTATGAAGGGGTACACTGTATTTTTCTATAAAGTAAGCACCTCCTTTCAACTTAATTTAAGCTGCAGTATGTGATACATCAATAAATAACTAAAATATGACTGAAAGAACTTGTGAAATGACTATCTATCTGTATCTGTATCCAGAACAGAATGTGATATATTTTGTAACTACCAACAGAACATGATCAGAATGGCAGAGTCTGGTACTTGGAGGAGAGTCCCTCCCTTTGTTAGACATGTGGCCACATTCTAATTTAAGTCAATCTATGCATTTTTTAAAATATTTTATAATTAATATGGTACATTAGTTACTGAAATTAAAATATGCAGTGATACAAAATGTGTTAAATGTAATTAAAGCTGATGCCTGTACACAAATCACTATTCACTTCCTTATTAAATTTCTAGGTGGGCCAGGAGCTATATTTCTAGCTAGAGTCTGTTCCCATTTCCACACCAAGCCTAACTGTGCTTGTCAGAATGATCTTATCATGTAACACAGCTCCAAACAGCTATTTTACCCTTGGATTTCAGCTGTTCCACAAAAATGCACTGAAGCAGCTTAACTGTGCCATCTGTTGGTGTTAGTATTTACGAAGTTATACATTAACTTGCATTCCTATTGAATTTCATAATTTGATTGACTGATGATGAAAAGGGCTTGCTTGTGGAACTTCTGCTTTGTTTCCACAATTCTGTAAAAGGCAGTTGAAAATGTGTAGACGACAACCTGCTTGTTGAAGCAATTGCCTGTACTATGGACCTTTAACTAAAGTATACATCATAAAATAAAGTTGTATGTTAAAACTGGATGGCACCCACATCCTACCACTGTGGTCCAGTCTTAAGTTTTAACTTCCACAATGACTGAGAGAAGATTATCTGACTACTTGGAGATGTGATTTCAGCTAATTAACTACATAACTCCTTATAGCATTGAACACAGTCTCGTGAGGGTTTAGATATAATTATGTAAGGAGGAACTAATGGACTTTTGACCTCATAGATACACTTCTTCTCTACAAAGTCATGTGGTGAAATCAAGAAACAAACATGCTTAAAAGTTTTAGTACAGTTATAGCTTAAAAAATGCTTTTAAAACTTAAAAGTAAAAAAAAAATACACGTGTACTCCGCAGTTGCCTTTTTTTCCTCTGCAAAGCATGAGATGTGACATCGACACATTTGAATTTAGTTTGGGACTGTCAGTGGAGGTTTGGGGGCATGTAATCATTAAAAAAGTCTGTTCCACCTTAATGGTAAGCATCTTTCTTGCTTCTTGTTTCATGATTACTCTTGTGAACTGAAATGCAAGACATTTCTAGCAGTATTTCACTTTAACGCCATAAACATATTTTATATATCTGAGGATCTTAATCTTATTCATCAACAGATCCCTGTCAGTGTGGACTTGGCAAACATTTTGCAGCAAGTATTGGTCAGCTGCGGAACTGGAAATGTTCATATAATCCTCTAAATCAGACACACATTTTAACATCTCTCCTACAATGGAAGTATAAAAAAGATGAAATAGGTGGGAAAGGGAGAAGGAATCCCATCTTCTATACAAACACTATCTCAGGAATTTGGAAGTTTAGGTGCATGGTTATGAAATTCCAAAAATGTATGATATCTAGGTTAACATGAAGAGTTCCTAATATAGTAGAAAGAGCTTCAGAGATGCTGGATAACCCTTCCAACTCCTCACCTGGTTATGGTTCCATTTAGTCTCTCATGTCAGTGTGATTTATAAGCCCCCAGATGCACATATATAATAAAAGCTTCAGGAAAAACTAAAGAAGACAATGGGCATAGTTATTTCTGATTCCAGCTGGATATATATTTAATGTAGTTGGCACTCTTGAATAAATTTATTCCTTTGAAAGTATTTACTTGGGAAATAAAAGCCATCTGTTTTCTGGTGCTTTCATTAAACTTTAGCTTAACAGCATTCTCACAGTCTTGGAGTTAGACGCATCTTAGTACTTGCTATCCAGTCTCATTTATTTTTGTCCATCCTGATAATTCATTTGCTTTTTTTGGGAATGGATGTCATTAGAGTTAGTACAGATATTTCTGTCTGGTAGACAACTCAGTAGCTTCAGGTTCCTTCTTTTCTACGTTAATTGAAAAAGATCCTTATTAGACAATCTGCTCTTTCCTGCCATTATCAGAGGCAAAAATCCTAAGATTGCCATAAAAGCTGGTTGTACCCAACACTTCTGGTTGTGTATGACTGCTGGGAATTGAAAGAGTGAAAAAAAGTTGACACAGTAATCTCACTCTTCACTGAGCAAGATCCTTTCTTTTTTAATTTATCCTTCAGTAGAATCTTTAAACATCTTCACAATTCTTCTATCAGTCTGGATCTAAAAGGAATATTTCAATTGGAAGAATTAGAGGAATGGTACAGCAGAGGGTGGGAACAGGTTGGAGGATTACAGACAAATAATTGGTGCCAAAGCCATGGCTTAAAACCCAATGTCAAGAAATACATAATAGTACCCTTTGGAAAGCTGGCCACCCTAGGAAACCACCTCATCAATAACACACCCCTAAGAGTAGACCCAGTAGTCAGGGAATTGAGTACATATAAAGACAGTGACCTGGCTTTCAACCAACATATGCCTAAGGTAGTAAGGAAATCCTTCTGTGTTACTCAGTTTATAAGCAACGGCATAGCAGCTAGGTCTGAAGAAGTCAGCATTCCATTGTATTTGGTCCTCATAAGGCCCATCATTGAGTACAGTGCCCTATGTAACTGACTGCCACTAGCAACAACTGGAATTTCCACACTGGTTCCTCACAAAAAGAATGCACTATGTACTCAACATGTCCTGTGCAGCTCACCTCAAAGTCCTATCTCTATACTGTTTCCAACAGACTGTTGAGAGGCAATCTATGCCTGGTATATAAGGCATCATTGGATCCCACTCTGATGGACCTTTTTGTATATCCACAAAACAAATAGCATCAGAATAACTCAACTTAGGGACATAAACTTTGCTTGCAATATAAATAGGATATGTTGGAGAGAGATATATGTGTCTCAGAGAATTTCTCTGGAACAGGCTTCCCATCCATGTGGAGCAGAATTCTTTCCTAATTCTATTCAAAAGAATCCTGGAACAGTGGATGGAGATTCAGAAATAAACCCTGGGTCTATCACCTATGTCTCTAATGCATAGAGACAGCCTGTAAATTAATTAATTAACATTTGTTTACCGGGGTAGTGCACTGATCAGTACTTACCAATTTCAGGTTCAGCCTCAGAGTTGCTTGCCCTAGCTTTTGCGGGGTATGTTTGGGATGCTTGGCTAGGATTATAAAGGCCAGTACATAAACTTGTGATATACATTTGAGATGCTTGGCTAGGCTTATAAAGACTCAGTGGTTGTTAGGCAAGTATACATACACCTATGAATCCATTATGTCAGAAATGGATAATATGTTATGTAGAAACTATAAGCAACACTTAATGGAATGAGTCGTTGGATTAACATAAGGTGATGCATGCTGTCTGAATCTAAAACATTTCAAATATTTGCTGCAAAAATATATTATGCTTGCACTTACTTATTTTGCATCATTTTAAAAATGTGCCTAATTCTAGCATAAGCCCTGAAATTCATCCTAAGATATGTTGCTGCATGAAGAATGTATCTACTTTATAGGTTTTGAGCGAATTCGGTTATTTCTGTTCAATTTTGATGTAATTGCTTCAGGCAAACATTACTTCAGGGCATTATTGATATTCAAAAACTATCTGGGATGAAGTAATTTACAGCAGCTGTTACTGAAAAACTTATAATTGATGAAGTTATGTCAGCCTCAGATCAGTTTTGGGAGATTATTTTATTAAGAAACAGTAAATTATAGTTGTCTGGTGCTTCCAGTACGTTTCCAGGGAAAAGCTGTCATTTCTGTATTTTAAGGAATGTATGTATAAATTTATCCTAATATTTATGCAGCTACAAGTTTAGATGTTTCATATTCATTCACTTGCTTTTAAATGTGCTGATTCTGACACAGTAATGATTCCAATGCAGTGAATTATATTTGCCTTTAATTGCTAATTATTAAGTTGGATTTTAAGGAATAGTTGTTAACAGTGCAATAGAAAAAAAAAACAAAATAATATGTGAAAAAGCACATTATTTTTTGACAATTTTTTTGCAGATCATGCTAATATTATGTTTTGTAACAGCTTTTCAGATAACATGCAAAAATGTTGATTCAAACTATCTAGACCCTACGCTTTTTTTACAAATAAATATATTTACTAGTGCATTGAAAATAGAACTAATTGCAAACAAAATAACATACCCATGTCAGGGAGTTTAATTAATTTGTTAACTGGGTAAGAAAAATGGTCTTTCAGACACTTTTCAGTCATGACCCATAGCCATAAGGGCAATGGTAAATGCAGTATGCATACCAAAATGTTTTAAATAGCCAAATGACCATCTGTGTTTCAGACGAAATCCACACATGCAGAGAAAGAGAGAGAATTCAGACTCCACACTCTCAGTGAGTGAGAGTAGGTCAGCACTGAACCTTAGGCTTTGGAGGTATGAGACAGAAACTTTAACCCCTAAGCCAACACACCATCCCTCATCAGTGTAAGAAGTAATCTCCCACAAAATCTAGTTTTGCAAGTTATTTACACTGAAACCCATTTTGTAAGAGACACAAATATCGAATTAGGAGCTGTTTGGGAAGTAAATATATTAGATATTTACAGAACAATTAAAAACATTCTCTTCTCTGCATACATATTCCAGTGATCTGAACCATTTCCTAAATAGTCTGAAAATGTCTACAGATTCAGCATTTTACGAAGAGTGAATTAATTATTTCAAAGCATTCAAATGACTTAATCTGGGTTCAGACAGCCAGTCCATTACTCTGACTGGTACTTAGGGAACAGATCATTTTAGCAAAAGCTTTATGTCTTATGTTTTAAAGTATTACTTTATTGTTTTCAGGTTTTTACTAAAACAGTGTTTATATAAGCCATCTTTGCCCTTAGTATCTCTTCAGCTATTGATTTATCCATTTATAAAAAAAAATGTCATGTGGTTCCTTAAAACAGGTCAACAAAATATTTGAGTGCTGCGAAATTTCAGAGTTAACCTTCTGATGATATATTTTGCATTTTGAAGTATTTATTCCATTGAAATATCTGTACTGCACCTGTGCTATACTTTCAGTTCCTTGCATACATGCATAGAGTGCAGAACATCTAGTGGTTAAAAAGGTGTCAGTGATGTTGCAGCAAAGTTATGAATTCAACATGCCTGCAGTCACGTCATTTGTTTACTGGAAGAACAAGTGTTCATTTTTGTTCTGAGCTGAGTCAGACTGCACTTTTATCTAGCATTCAGCTTTTTAGCTTTTCATTAAGACTACAGAAATATGTCTGTAAAAAATATTTATTTTGTTTTTATAGAGTACAACTGTATTTGCATTACCTCTTCATCTCTTTCTGCTTTTATGTATACATTATGATATGCATATATATATATATATATATATATATATATATATATATATATATATACTCATATTTCTTCATTTCAGTATTAGCTGACATTGTGGGCCCACATTTTCAGCACTTCATCTCTGAAACACTGCCTCATGGACTATGTTGTGTAAATTACATGTCACTACCATGAAGGATGGTTGGGGTTCTCACTGTTTGTGAACCTTAACTCTGAAACTTTTATCATCAGAAACAGGGACAAATCAAACAATAACTAGGGAAAAGGGCCAAGATTAGGGAGACTTTTTAAATATTGGTGATATTAACTATAACTTCTGAAAAGAATATCTAATTTTAGGAGGGATGGAGCAAAGTTTTGAGCCAAAATTAGGGATGTTCTTACAAAATATAGACAGTTGAGAGATATGCTGTTATCTCATCCTTCAGAATAGAAAAACAATAAATCAACTATATAACCCATGAGCTATGGCATATTGAAAATGTGGCTCTCACATATTAAGAAACAATGAAGTTATGGACATTTCTTAAAGCCATTTTTGAATTGTCAGCTGGTTTATTTCTTGTTTTGTTTCTATACGGGACTTAAATAACAACATCAACAAATATTAGCTAGTAGGAAACATTTTGAATGAAACATCATATCAGCCTAGTGTCACACAGCAATAAAGCCTGGAATGTGATGAGGCTGAACTGTTTTGTTGACAGTGAGGATACCAAAGCAGCTGACACAGGGATAGGAGACAGCTGACAATGAAATACCTGCTCTCTGCTTTTGAATGAGAGAGGTTAAGAGGTAAGTGCTGGAGACGAGTCCTATGTGTTCTGCTCTAGAATCATTGGTGTTAAGGACATGTAACAGTTTGTAAAGTGTCAGGGAAATAGAGAAACATGTCAACAGAGAGGAAGGAAAAATTACTTCGCCATACACCCATTGTAGGCCTACAACTGGATGACCACTTAACATGCTGCTCATAAGATATGCTCCAAACCAACCCGCCATTCCCTTCCCTTACCTGAGTATCGGCATTGTGACACTGTGATTTTGACCTGTCACCATTTTAGAGCCCCAAAATTGGCCATTTTTACAGAAACATGACATTTTGCAGGGCAAACCATAGCTACAACTAATGCAAAGGACTGAACATCATGTCTTTGACAAAATAAAAGCTCACTTTAGAATGTATAATTTTCTATCATATTAAGGTATTTCAGATACTGAATAATAGTTTTATGGAACAATTAAAAGAAAGTTAGAAAAAAATTATTGTCTCATAATCTCAAGACACGTACTATTTTTCATATTTTTGCAGGGTACAACTGCCAAAACAGGGACTGTCCTCCATAATGAAGGACAGGTGGTAACCCTATGTCCTCCTCCCAGTCTTGCTGTGAATAAATTGCTCCACTAGGCGGAGGGGGTTGCCAGCCTAAAATCCAGGGGATTAAAACCAAGCACAGGAGAACCTGAATTTGTCGGGTAAGTGAGCACCCATTCTGAGCCATTAACTTGCTGTGGTGAAGGGGCTTTTGTATCTCAGTGAAACTGTGTGTATGGTCACCCAAGATGAACATGTAATGGCAGAGATTTCAGACCAAATGTGGTTCACTGGAGAATGTAATGGCAATCCACACCAGTATCATATCTAAGAAAACTTTAAAGACAAAAGCAAGCAGAAATGTCAAATTGACACTGGAAGATGAAGGGTAAATAGGTTCATAGGAGATTACTAGGCTAACGGCTTAAGAGCCTTTACAAGCCTAGCTAGTATAACCCAATTTTACCCAATATATGGCCCCTAGAGGCAAGAGAATGGCATGGGTTTTTACCTATACCTTGAGAATGTTACAGATTGCATCATCCATAAGGGACATAGGCACTATCCCAGGTGTGAATTTGTGAGTCCCCATCCATTGATCCAAATTCCATTTGAAGAGGACCAGGGAAGGGCTCTGCTTAACATGAATAGGAAGCCTGTTCCAAAGAAGGGGCAATCTCTGAGACACATATCTGTCTCTCCAGCATGTTTTGTTTGAGTTGCTGACTAATTTTAGATATCTAGATCAGGTGCTGTTTGACTTATGGATACATAGCAGCTCCAACAGGGCTGGATCTGTGAGTGTCTTGTAGATCATGAATAGATAACCCCAACATAGTTGGTAGGAGACAGAGTAAAGGGCTAGGGCTTTTAGTCTGTCTGCATAGGACATGTTGTTTTCACCCTGTATTTTCTTTGTGAGAAATGTCTAAGGTCACTCCAGCTGCAGTAAGTGCCTTGTCAAGTACATACCAAATAGTGCATTGTACTTGTTTATTGGTCTAATGAGGGCTGTGTACAGCAGGACTATAAATTCCTTTGATATGGATTCCATATCTTTACTTAAATGTTGTGCTGCATAGAAGGACTTCCTCACCACTGTGGGCACATGGGGGTCAAAGTTCAGGCTAGCACCTATCTGTGTTTCTAGATCTCTCAGCTCTGAGTCTTCTCTTAGGGGTGTGCTATTGGTGTTGCAATTTGCAGGGGTATTTGACTTCCAAAGGGTATGATAATGCATTTTGTCACATTTAGTTTTAGGCCATGGTTCTGGTTCCAGTAATTTGTCTGATCTGGACCCTCCTGAATAATATCTACATAATTGGGGGATTCAGTGATTACCCCAGTTTGAAATCATTGGCAAACTTTGTCATCCAGAGGCCTTCCACATTTACTTTCACTTCAGAGAAGTATATTCCAAAGAGGAGTGGTCCCAGCATTGAGCCTTGTGGCACACCACTAGTAACTGGCCTCTTGCTGGATCTGGATTCACTCACTTTAATGAAATGTGTCCTGTCCATGAGCTAGTTGGGTATCCATCTGGTGATGTAGTGATTTTTACCCAGTTTTTTGAGTTTATTTATGATACGTGAGTGGAAAATTGTGTCAAATACCTTGGCCAGGTCGACGTAGGTGGTATGCACTGGTTTGCCCTCATCTATGGCCTTAGTGACTTTCTAAGAAATCCACCAGAGTCAGTGATCATAGCCTGCCCCTGACAAAGCCAAAATGGGTCAGGTCCAGTGTTTGGAGACTTCCGATGTTATTATTTATTAGGTCTATGATTATTCTTTCCATGGCCTTACCATTTAAGACTAGTCAAGCTTATGGGTCTGTAATTTCCTGGGTTAGTAGATGGTCCCCCTTTATGCAGAGACATGACTGTTGCTGCCCTTCCCTCTATTGGGACAAAGCCCGTCCAGAGATTGTGGTTAAATAGAGATCCTAATGGGCCTGATAAATCTTGATTTAAGCTGTTTAATAGGCAACCTAGTATATCACCAGACCCCACTGAAGGCATGTTTTTATCTTTAGAGTGTGCAGTGACAACCTGTTCTTTGGTGATAAATGGCGGTGGACTGGTGGAGGATACTTCTTGTAGGAGAACTGGGGGAGATGGGGAGGTGAAATGTGAGCTGAATTTGTTGGCCAGCAAATTTACTATATCTTCTGGCTGAGTATAGGTGATGCCATCTACAACTAATTCCACATATTGTTGGGTGTTGCTCTTAAGATTGCAGAAATAACTGAAAAATGACTTGTAGTTATCCTTAGCTTTGGACCCTATTTCTATATCAACGTCTGAGTTCAGAGACTTGACTAGTTCTCTGATTCAGTTGTCTAGTCTAATGAGGGACTCTTTGCTCTGTTGTGCACATTTCCTTCTTACTTCTCAATGGGATTTTCTTTCTTTTGTTTTATAATTTATTAATATCAGGGGTCCACTAGGGTGGCTTGTTTTTGCAGTTTGACCTGAGTTTATTTCAGTCTGGTACTGCCATTTCTATGCAGTGGTTTATATGGTCATACAGCGCTTTTGGGTATACCTCTGCATAGGTTTCTGTGTTTTCTGAATTTCGGGGAGCTTGGAAACTAGCTATGCCATCCCTTAATAGGGGATAATTTACCCCTATAGATGTTCTTAAAGTTTTTAGGGTTAGGTGGGGGACTAGTTTTATCTTTATTTTAAGGGAGACTGCTTTGTTATCTGATCTTACCAGTGAGGATATCACACTTGGGTGGGGTGGGGTGCAGTGCTCTCCCATATTTGAGAGTACCAGATGTAGGATGTTTGTTCCCCTAGT
The DNA here is from genome assembly GCF_019279795.1 of Protopterus annectens. Lineage (NCBI taxonomy): Eukaryota > Metazoa > Chordata > Ceratodontiformes > Protopteridae > Protopterus > Protopterus annectens. The sequence goes on along the minus strand of NC_056750.1, from coordinate 164,274,087 downwards.
GGGATTGCAGACTAGTTGCTCCAGGGTATTTGAATTTACAAAGTCAAGAAATCTTTGAGCCTGCATGTTAGTGGGCATGTATGCTTCCCAATTAATGGTAGGATAGTTAAAAATCACCCATGTGTATGGTATTTGCTGGATGGTGAGTGATTCTGGTAACTTCAGGCATGAAGTATGGGTTTGCAGGTAGCTAGCAAGAATATGGTAACGGATTTTTCTCATGGTTAGTTGGACATAGAGTAGCTCAAGTATGTCATATTGTTTGACCAGCTTTGAGGTATGATTATCCTTTATGTAGATAGATACACCTCCACCTTTTGCTCTTTCATGTTTAGTGGGTGGTGGGAACGTATGAAAGGCATTACAGCCATGCACTGCTGGAGTATTTTCCATGGCTTGAACCATGTTTCAATAATTGCACAGATGTCAGCATTCTCCAGGCTGAAAAAAGCTTCTAGGGAGTGCAGTTTCTTGTAGAGACTCATAGCACTGAGCAGTAATACCTTTAGCTTGTCCTGAGTAGCTTTTGTTATGTCGGCAATGCCTATAAAAAGGTACTATAGGGGTGGATAATGTTTTGGCCAATATCTGAAAGCCTAGAGATGACAGGTGAAGACAATCTCTGGCAAAGCAGCATACCTTGTCAGCCATGTCCTCCCAGGGTGACAAGTATTGGAACCCTTTGGAATGACAACAGTAGCTAAGCCAGTTGTTAAAATCAATCATTTTCTGCTGGTATTATGGCATCATCTTTGGAGATGGTAGAATGCTGCTCAATGCTAGACTCATACATACCTGTGACACATATTTTGAGAGATCGATTATGTCTCTCTTCATATAGTCTAAGGAAGTACATCTCAGGTTATTCAGGCCCACATGGACTATGACTGAATCATACTGGTATTTAGGGGTAAGTGACCTGAGTGCTTGTGTGATCTGGCAGATCCTGTCCTCTGATAGTCAACTAACTGTAACCTTATCCTTATCCAGCCTCATAAGAGGGACATCATTGTGTTTTACAATGGAATCTCCTATGATCAGAATAATCGGTTATGGAGTTTTTCACCTTATGGGCTTGGTAGTTGAGGCACAATGAGATGTGTCTTTATGTGTTGTGATGGGAATTATCTTGCTTTTGTCATGCCGAGTTTCTGGTGCGTGAGAGCCTTTTGAGGTTTAAGTAAGTTACATGTGAGCACCTATGTGTGTGGGCCTATGTGGGTGCAGTGAGTGATGTGTGTGAGCCACTGACAATCTGTTTGTCTCTTTTTCTGTCTGTATGTGAGAGTCTAGCCTCCAGTGTCAGTTTGTAACTACATTTATCTCATACTATATTTGTCTGTTGGAGAATTAAGTGGTTGTAGTGTATATAAGGCAATTGCTGTATTGTCTCAGGATGTCCATGTCCACCAAGCTGGATGCAGAGATAGAAGGAAAGCACCCATCTATGGTTACAGGTCCTAACGTGAACTTGCAAGGGATAGCAATGGAGAGTGTTTGTAAATAGACAAGGGAAGGGTGTTTCTTGGTGTAATCTGCAGCTAACCTATCCAGTGATGATACTCAGTACCCAAACCAGATGATCTCTGAGTAGTGATAGTCCTGGATGCTCTAATAAGGTAAGGTAGACCTAAGTAGTCCAAAGTAAATGCGTAAATGCTGCTCAACATCTACTACTACTAGTTAAATAATCCCAACCCTCCTAATGTAAGAGCACAGTAAAAGTGTGTCCAAAATGATATGCTACCACAAACAAACTTAAACTTATGAAAGGCAATAAGTAATTCAAGATAACAACAGTGTACTTTAAACAGCTTCTAAAAGTGTGACTATTCAATAAAAATACTTTGCTTTGCAGAAATGATCAAGGAACCACTCAATTGTGCAGAGTTTATAAAGGAACTAAAAACAAGGTAAGCTAATTTATAAGCACTCTAGTCAATACAACAAATATATGCAGGAATCTCTTAGTGTGTTCCCCCAACCTATGCATACCAGGCTACCACTCACTGCCACTAGATAGAAAATCCTATGTTCTGTAGATACAACAACACAGAAAAGAGCTTACTAGTGTGCCAAAATACACTATTTTATCCAGCTAGCTATATAATAAATTCAAAACCAGTGAAACAGTAGAACAGAAAATGTCAGAGAAAATGCACTTTTTTTTCTTAAAATAAGCACAAGGAAAGACAAGTAAATAATTCAAGATATCAACAGCAGTGTAGAAAGGTAGGAGCTTATCAAGCTCAATTTACAGTAAGGTCGGGCAGCTTAAAAATCACCAAGTTAAAAAAAAAAAACAGATCAACAAATGGCAGGGTGGGTGGGAAAAATAACCAGCAGGGTGTCATCAATAGTGCTTGAAGTTTTGCAGGCCTTGAGTTTTATCAGAAAAGACAAGGCCATGGATATACTCTGTGTATTTAAGTATCACTCAAGAAACAAATTAATCAGTGGAAAGAAAGCATCTGAAATGTGCAGCCTGTGTAATTAAAGTGTCTGTCTGCCACATAGAACAAAACACCAATCCAAACAGATTTCTCAAAACAGAAAACAAAATGGAAAAGGTAAAACAGAAAGCAGCTCTATCAGTTTAAGCAAATCACATACAAAAAAGCATTACTTTTCTCATCTAGCAGGGAGTCAACAACAGTATGTATAGTTTTTCAGGCATTGAGTCTTATCAGAAAAGACAAGGCCACACACACACACACACACACACACACATATATATATATATATATATATATATATATATATATATATATATACACACACACACACACACACACACACATGCACAAGGTGTATTTAAGTATCACTCAAGAAACAAATTAGCTAATGAAAATTAGCACATGAAATGTGTAGCCTGTGTAATTAGTGTCTATCTGCCACATCGAAGAAAAACACTAGGACAAACAGATTTCTAAAAACAGAAAACAAAATGGAACAGGTAAAACAGAAATCAGCTATCATTTTAAGCAAATTACAGGAAAAAATTACTTTTCTAGCCAGCAAGGAGTTACCAGAGAAGACAAAGCCACAGAAAAGGCAAGGCCACAAATATACTCTGTGTATTTAAATACCAATCAAGAAACAAATTAACCAATGGAAAAAAAAAAACACACGTGAAATGTGTAACCTGGATAATTTTAAGTGTCTAGCTACCACATAGAACAAATATACCAGGCCAAGCAAATTTTTCAAAACAGAAAACAAAATGGAACAGGTAAAACTGAAAGCAGCTCTATCAGATTAAGCAAATCACAGACAAAAATGATTACTTTTCTCACCAGCAGGGAGTCACCAACAGTGTTTGTAGATTTTGCAGGCCTTGAGTATTATCAGAAAAGACAAGGCCACAGATGTGCTCTGTGTATTTCAGTATCACTCAAGAAACAAATTAACTAACAAAAAAAAAGTGAAATGTGCAGCATGGGTAATTTAAGTGTCTATCTGCCACATAGAACAAAAATACCAGGCAAAGCAGATTTCTAAACTGAAAACAAAATGGAACAGGTAAAACAGAAAGCAGCTCTATCAGGTTAAGCAAATCACAGACAAAAAATATTACTTTTCTCACCAGCAGGAAGTCATGAACAGTGCTTGTAGTTTTTGCAGGCCTTGGCCGCTGTGGTACAGCGGTTAACATTGTCACCTCACAGCAAGAGGTCCTCCCGTTCGATTCTCGGCTGAAGCGCCTTCTGTGTGGAGTCTGCATGTCCTCCCCGCGGTCGAGTGACATTAAAAGACATGCAAGTAGGTACGTGCATGAATGGGTGTGCCTTCCTTGAAGGTTGGGCATCGGGCTGGCACCTCGACACCGTAAAAATCTACTGCCAATCATTAGCGGGCCGGAGTTCTGCTGTGGCGACCCCTAACCAGGAAAAGCCAAAAGACAAAGAAAGTCTTATCAGAAAAGACAAGGCCACAATTAGAAGGTCTGAAGATGACCAGCATATGACTACTTTGGAGGAGTAGTGGACAAGTGTAAGTTATACTAGAGATTATAATGTAGCTGGATTAAAGCCAAAAGAATGTCCATCTGTTGAAGTGCCTAGAGATGAAAGGAGAGTCTTATGCTACAAAGAACTACATATCATGGCAAAACGGAACACAAGAACCATGAACTAAGGTAAACTTGACGTGGTTAAGGATAAGATAAGAATAAATGATATTCTGGAATTAGTAAAGTAAACTTTACTGGCCTTGGTAATTTTACAACAGATATTCATTATATTTTGTACTGTAGACAGTAATTTTGCAGAAGAAAGGGAGTAACCTTCATAATTAAGAAAAATATGTCAAAAGCAATAGTCATTTGCAATCCAAGAATGATAGAATGATCTCAGTCAGATGCCAAGCAAGCCATTCAAAATTAAATTGAAACAAGTTTATGATACACCTACAGCTTCTGAAGAGGAGTATGTTGACTGGTTTTATGAAGATCTGTAGCACTTTCTTGAAATAATGCTGAAATGATATTACATTCAGCAGAGGTGACTGTAGTGCTGGAGTTGGTAATCAGAGTACAAAGTACATAGTATAAATGGAGAAATGGGTAAGTTGGGGCTTTGAAGTACAAAATGAAGTGGGGCAGAGACTAGTAGAATTCTACCAAGATAATTAATTGGTCATAATAAATACCCTTTACAGATGAATAACACCAGATGGTCAACAATACGAAAATCAGATTGACTAAAGTATTTTTAGCCAGAGAAGGAAGAGCTCTATGAAGTCAGCAAAAACAGGACATAGGGCTGACTGTGGGTCAGGCCATCAACTTTTTATCATGAAGTTTAATTACAGAAAACATGAACAGTCTCCATGCTAGCAAGACATGACATCAACAATATTCCAAATTAATATGTAGTGGAGGCAAAGAACAGATTTAAGGAACTGCACCTGATGGCTAGATCACCAGAAAAACTATGGACATAATTTTATATTTTGTCAAGGAATTGCTAACAAAAATACTCCAAATAGTATGAAGATTAAGAAGGCAAAATGCCTGCTAGTGGCAGATTTAAAACTAGCCAAGGATAGGAGGAAAGCAAAAGGAAATTAGATAAGGAAAAAGGGAAATTAGATAGGGAAAAGCATGTCAAGTTGAATGCATAGCCTCAGAGAATTTCAAGCAGAAATAAGAAGTCATATTTAAATGAGCAGAGCAAAGAACTGGAAAAAAGACACAGGATGGAAAAGACAAGAGATGTCTTCAAGAGGACTGGCAACATTAAAGGAAACTTCCAGGTAAAATGGGTGAGATAAAAGACAAAAATCTGAGGGACCAAGCAGATGTAAATGATATTAAGAAGAGGTGATAGCACTATACAAAAAAACGATGTCAGGAGACTTCTTGCCATCACTGATATATATATGATGGCACGTTGTCTTATCTAAGGACAGTGAAGTTGAGTGGGACCCTAGAAATCCTTGATAATAACAAGGTTACAGGAAGTGATATCATTCAAGCTGAATTGTTTAACCCCCTGCAAAAGTAACAGTGTTGCAGTGGTGTTTGGAATTTGCTAGCATATTTGGAAAAAAAACAACAGTGGCCATTAGATTAGAAAAAAATCAATTAATATTACATTCCCCAAAAGGGCCATGCTAATGAGTAGTCAAAGTATTGAAGACTTACACATTTCATGTGTTAGCAAGGTAATGATCGAGATCCAGTGAAGTAGTCTCTATGAGTATTAGAACAGAGACCTATCAGATGTAGAAGCTGGTTACAGAAGTGCACATACACTACAGATCAAATTGCCAACATCCCCCAGGATAATAGAGAATGCAAGGTAGTTTGAAGAAAATGTATACTTTTGCTTTACTGGAACATAACAAACTGTGTCAAGTTCTTAGAGAACTAGAGATACTGGGTCACCTTATTTGCCTCCTAAGGAATCTGTATGTAGAATAAGAAGCCATTAAAATTGAATATGGAATAATTGAATGGCTCAAGACTGGAAAAGAAGTACAAGGCTGTGAATTGTCATCCTACTTATTCAATTTATATATTGAATATATTGTGTGAAATGCTGAGTTAGATTAATCAGATGCTGGAGTGTTGTAATAAATATTAAAAACAGCAGTTATGCAGATGTTACCACTTTGATGGCTAAACTTGAGGATGAATTGAAAAGCTTATTGACAAAGGTGAAAGTGCAAAGTCAACTGATTAATGCTTATCATAAAACATAAAATAAAATTATGCCATCTTAGAAATTTTTGTAACTTGATGGGGATGAAGTGGAGGCAGTGTAACAGATTTTATTTTCCTGGGCTTAAAGATCTCTGAAGTTAGTGATTACAACTATGAAATTAAAAGATGTTTGCTTCCTGGAAGGAAATCTATGGCAAACCTGGATAATGTTTTAAATAATGAAGTCATCACATTGTCATTAAAGGTCTATATAGTCAGATGTCTGGTTTTCCCTAGTAATAAAATATGGCTGTAAGAGTTGATCACAAGTAAGGCTGGGCAATAGAAACATTGATGCTTTTGAAATGAGGTCCTGGAGAGTACAATTGAGAATTATGTGGAATGCAAGAAGATCAGATCAGTTAATGCTTAAGGATATGAACTTAAGCCTTTCACTATATGGTATGATAGCAAAACTAAAACTCAAATACTATGGCCACAGAATGCAAAGAAAGGCCCTGGGATTCTGTAAACTCTGTTTAGACTTTGTGCAAAGCCTACACGGAGTTTACATGTGTGCATGGTGATGCACGGTGAGCAAGAGCACTATTTACATATTCATGTTGCGCATCATGTTTAAATGTAAATAAGTGCTGTTTCATGGCTGGCAACTGTTTTTTCCAGGCAGGAAACCATGTAAAGCAACATGGATAGCAATCCTGTTTACATCAGAGCACAGTCGGTTAGCATGTTTGCGCAGAATGCCACAATGATCACCAAGGTTTAATATATAAGTTTCCATAGCTCTCAATCTCTTAGTGCAAGAAATCTGGACAAAACCCAACATAATGGAGGGACTATGACCCAGAAATAGGGACAGATTCTACATCTTTGCACGTTTAAAATTAGAAATGTGCTAGAATAACAAAGTTTGTGTTAAGATACATTTTCTGAGGGATTTGGAGTCTGAAACTCAAATGTATGTAATTATTTAGTAACATTAATCCTTATATCATCCCAGTGTTATGGCAGAAAACCACAAATCATATAATGAACAGACCAAAAGGCATAAGGCAAAATTCTGGACATACTGCGAAAATCTGGCAGTTGGGAGGTATGATATGTATATGGTCCAAACACAGTACAGGGCACTGTATACAGTGCAGAGTATTGTGAAATCCCATTCCTGGTATTCTGTACCAATGTTGTATAAATGATCTGTAAGGGTACATGAACTGCCATGTAAAATAAAACCTCGGGGGAAGTATGTGCATTGAATAGGGACACACAAATTGTAGGAATGAACACAGAGAATGAGGACAGGTGAAACAGCCTAATATACTGTAGATGAGGCTGGGCAATGGAAGACAGCTGTAGCAGCAGCACCAGTCACATATCAGTATTGTACAGTAAGAACTGCACAGTAAGAATGTGTATTATGTGACAGTCACATGAGGTGACATAACAATAGGGAAGATGTCTGTGTGCGATACACATCCTTACATGAACAATGTAGAGGAAATCTATCAGGGATGTTATACACAATTGAGGTAGGGTGCATTTTGTGAAGCTGTGCAAATTGATTTGCCTGAATATGAATGTAATCTCAGTAGAGGTCTCCAGCAAGTGGGACACAGGTAAAGGCTCATGGACAACATTAAAAGAAGCAAGTACAATCATGGACAGTATCAGAATAATATCAACAGTAATCCCATGTCTCTGACATAACATACGATTCACAGTGATCAGAGATAGTTCTGCACAAATACACTTGTACAACTATTATGACATATCTGCACTCTATGAGGGCAATTATGCACACTGTCCTGACACTGTAACTTCTGCTGGAGGTGCTAGGAGGGATACTGCTATACCTGTATGTGACATTATGATCACTACAGGCTAGCTGACTGCTGTGCATGGCATATCTCTCTCTCTCTCTTTCTCTCTCTCTCTCTATATATATATATACACACATATATATATATATATATATATATATATATATATATATATATATATATATAGCACAATCAACACTGTCACAAATGTTACCCATGCCATGAATGTTGTCAAACAAAAACTCCAAGAGAAACGACTAAGAAGAAATCTGAGAGTCCACAGCTACAGCAGAGATTTTATCCAAGAACTAGTCTGTATGACAAACACAGTGCAAAATTCAAAACCAAAGGTTAAGCGCTTTCACCCAACTACTGTCAGGCTTCTTCAGAACAATTAAAAGTGCATGAATAATAGTTTAAATACAACCAGCAGCATGTATTCAACCAATAAAATAAACGTCAATAAACTATTACCCCTCCTACTTTTCAAAACATATTTGCCTTAAATGCAATCATTAAAACTTTCTTCAAATCATTAAACACATTCTGTACTCTTGTAAAAGTGTAAAAACATGTCATGATTCTTTTCAAATAAACAAAATAAAATACATTAAATATTAATATATGTTTTATAATGTAAATGTTATAAATTAATAATTCTATAACTTGGCCAACCTCAACCTGAGGACGCTGCTGATACTAATGTAGTCATTTAAACCCAGGGGTTTTCCTGCATCCAGCTTTATTTGCCAGAACAACTCCCTGTATTCTAGATGACTTCCCACATGCTGGTATAAAAGGCTCTCTGTAATGTCAAGCAAGTGCAAACACACACACACACACACACACACACACACACACACACACACACACACACACACACACGCACACACACACACACACACACACACACACACACACACACACACACACACACACACACACATTGACTGCAGTAAGGACAGAACCCCTACCTCTCTTGGTACACAGATTACAGAGCTCAGTACTTTATGCAAGCACCACAGCATAAATCTGGCTTTTACAAGGCTGCAGGACAGCTTATAGTGGATGAAATCAGTAGTGCATGTAGGAGAGAAGACGCATAGGCATGTGCAAGTGTGAAAATATTGTTAATTTATGGGATTAGAGCGATAATTGTAGGATACATACTTATGCTGTTCTGGCTACACACACACACACACACACACACACACACACACACACACACACACACACACACACACACACAGTTGTCTGCAGTGAGAACAGAACCCCCTACCTAAGTACACAGACTACAGAGCTCAGTAGTTTTCACAAGTGCCACAGCACAAGTCTGATATTTACATGGCTGGATGACATCAGTACTGGATGTAGGAGAGAAGATGTTGGGAGGCCTGCATAGGTTCATAGCTTCATAGGAGTTTACTAGGCTAATGGCCCTAGTGCCTTTAAAAGCCTAGCTCTATAAAAACCCAATACTGTCATTTTGCATAGTTAGATGGTCATTGTTAGCAGAGTGATTTTGTGATCAGCATCGACTGCCACTGTCCATGAGGGACATAGGTGTCACCTATGGGATGAATTTACGATCACCCATCCAGTTGTTAAGGTTGCGCTTGAATAGAGTCATTGAGGAGCACTGCTTCATATGCAGTGGGAGGCTATTCCACAGAAGTGGAAATCGCTGGGAGATATATTTACCTCTCCACCATGTTCTGTTTATGTCACAGACTAAGTTGAGATCCCTAGAGCATGTTATTTTTGTCCCATTTGATTTGTGAATGTCCAGCATTTCCAGTAGGGTAGGGTCTGAGGTTGCTTTGTAGGCCAGGCACATATCGCCTCTCCGCAGCCTGTATGATACTGAGTACTTTGACAGGACTCAGTATTTTCATGTATGTCATTCTTTTTGTAGGTCCTGTATTCTCCTGGTCAGAAACCTCTGTGGTATCTCCAGTTTCTGCAGGTGTCTCATGGTGTACATACAGAAAGGAGCATTGTATTCAATTAGTGGTCTGATAAGGGTCAAGTACAGCAGAGCTATGACCTCCTTAGTCTTGTATGTGATGCCCTTATTTATGAGGTGCGCAATGTAAAATGCATGTCTTACCACTATTGACACAGTGATCAAAGTTTAGATTGCTATCAACTTGTGGTCTCAAGTCTTGTACCACTGAGTTTGAGCTGAGAGGGGTGCTATGCATATCATGATTAGCTGGAGTACTTCTTTGCCAAAAGGGACAATGAGGCATTTTTTGCATTAAGTTTAAATCAGTTTGACACCAATCGTTTATCTGTATCAGCCCTTTCTGTAATATGCTGGCATAGTTAGAGGACTCTATATGATTGCACCCAGTTGACAGTCATCTGTAAACTTGGTAGACCAAGGCCATCTACATTTGACTGTACTTCAGAGAAATAGTTTCCAAGCAGTAGACGGCCCAACACAGATCCTTGTGGTACTCCACTGGTAACTGGTCTATTGGTGGAGGTGGACTCCCCAACTTTGAAAGTGTGTTTTCTGTCAATGAGCTAGTTGGCTACCCATCTAGTAATGTATTCATTAATCCCCAGATGGGAGATTTTTTCTATGATACCTGAATGGGTCTACTTCAAATGATTGAAGTTGCAGAACATTGAACTACACATCACTGAGGACAAGATGATCAATGTTCTACAACACTGAACATTAAAGTAGAACAAATTAAAAAGATTAAAAGTCTTCTTGTGAGTTTTACCCCCACCACCCCCACTACTTAAATATACCAACTCTGATATAGCACTACAGTGAATAGAACAGTAAATTTCCCATTCAGTGCTGTATGGTGCCATTCTCTTCACTGTAGTGCGATCTTGGTGTTGGTATATTTAAGTTGCAGGGTGTGTGGGAGGTGCACGAGGGCTTGCCCCCCTGCAAAAATGTGAAATAAGTTTTCACATTTTAGTTTTTTTTTTAGTTCAATATTGCAGATTTTTGATCCTCTGGTCCTCAATGATCAGAGGTTCAGTGTTCTGCAATTTTGATATTCTGAAGGGGACCCAGCTGAATTGGTGATTTTGTCAAAGGTCTTGGCTAAATCAACATAGGCAGTATGTCCTGTTGTCCATCATCCAGACATTGGGGGGCATTATTAAAGAAGTCCACTAGGTTAAACCAAGATCTACCCTTGACAAAACCAAAATGGGTTAGGTCAAGAGAGTTGATGGTCCCTATGTTCCTGTGAATAAGGTCCATAATGATTCTTTACATAGCCTTGCAGATAAAGCTGGTTAGGCTTATTGAGCAATAGTTCCCAGGGTCAGTTGATGGATGTATAGGCATGTTCAACTGTGAAGATAGTTGCAGTTCTGTATGTTATCATATTGATGTGCATTGCATATCACACATTTGTTATTAATTTATGCATTGTAGTTGATTATTTGTGACCCAGTACTGAGAGACAAGGGTTGTAGTGCATGGGGGGAGGTAACACATTGCCGCAGTGTAAATATGTGACATATTGTTAGATAAGGCCTTTGATTTCTAATGTTTCCACATGTAGTTTCATGGCATGAAGAGTAAATGGACAGTAAACAGCAGTAATATATGCTAATAGTGAATTTCCATAGCTCAATGGCAAGCAGTGTTTTTTTTTAATGGTTGTCAAAGTGTTTGTGCATGGAAGATACACATTTCCATTAAATTCCCTGTGTGCACGTAATTAAGTAGTGTGCAAAACCAACCTGCATTGCTAAAAGTCCGAGAGTTAGTTTTGAGTGTATGAAACACACCTGCTGCTTAGCTGACTCTGTGGCAGCAAGTGTAAATACACTAAAACATTTATTTTTGTGCCCAGATGATACTGGGTTTGAATTCAGGCAATGTAATTCTTTTAAATAAACACTAATAATGCAATGACATTATTCTTTATAGTAAATTCAGCATGTTATTCTGTGTGTGTTGATGTAGTGCAATGGGGTTAAGCAGCATTGCACAGAGGTAACCACAATGTTGGAGACCTGCTCATTGTTGCTTGGCATTGCTGCATGATGCTAAGCTCTGTGCAAAATAGCAGCCAAAAAGTGAAGGGATACATTGCGTATTCTGGTACTTATGTGTGTTGTGTGTGATTCTATTTTTTGTCCAGATTATAAGGGGTAAAATGGAGTAGATATGAAAGTGGTGAAATGGGTTGCAAGCAGGGGGAAGAACAAAGATAAAGCAATACAGGAATGTGCAGGATGGAGTTAGGAAAGAATCATAGATATCCATTTCTTCAACAGTAAAAACTGATAATATGTGCAGAATATTAGTTAAATTTGGACTGTCATGTGTGGCAACAAAGTGATCATGTTGTTGTATAGCCAATTGGACAGAATCAAGTGTTTCAAGAAGGCATGTGTGTGAAATGGAGAGCTATGTATGGAACATTTTTTTTGTGGGACAGGTGCCCATTTGTTTTTTAATTCATTAATAGAAAGATGCTGGATAAGGGACATAGGTATGTCTGTGTCAGGTAAGTTGGATAGGTGAGGAAGCAAATGCAAACAAGGCAAGCAAGACAAGACACAGGCACAGTGAGGGACACAAAAGGTTGGGAGACACCATGATTGGGGTGAGGGAGGGGACAACACAAACTCTTGCCCATCAAAATGGAGACAGTAAGAATCAAGTCCTCACCCACTGGACTGTCATCACTATCCCCTTACTTCACAGGTGGCTGGAATGCTTGACATCTTCTCCTCCTATGTATCATGAGATAGAGCAGCCTCTCCACCCAGCATAGGCTTACAGCAATGGTGCGGTGCATGACCCTATGAATCAACCCTGGCATTTCCTGGGAGGTGGTAAAGTCCCCACCTCTACCACTGCTCCCAGAGGGTACCACTGCACCAGCTGCTGGGGCAGTACTACCTGAGAGTGCAGGTAGTGCAGGGGTAGCAGAGGCATTGCTGTCAAGTTGGGTCCCAGACATGCTGGGCATCAGTGCTGGAGCTGGTAGAGCAGAGGCAGGCTGATCCACTGGGGCTGGCCTACCTCACTGTTCTGTGTAGCATTTAATGATTTGGTACACACTGATGACATGGAAACATTTTGATGACATAGTAGAAAATAAAAAAAAAAGAGAGATAAGGGTTGGGGTGAGAAAAAGAGATAAAATGAGTACCATTATATGTGACATACAATGCAATAACACAAGTATACAATTATTTTATCTGAAGTATTACATTTAAGGATACATCCTAACAAATATACACTATACCTACAGATTGCTGAAAGTAATCCTTGAAATGTGCACATGTATATGCTGCAGTTAGATGAGAAATTTAAGAATGTATTTTTAGGGGGTGTTTTCTCAGGATATGATGTTGTGCTGCATAGGAAATAAAAAAAATAAATGTCTGTTTAACACATTGACTTTGAAGAAGCCCTATAAGGGATGAAAGCGCTTAGTTCACATGTTTTTTTATCTATTTTGATTTGTTTTTATTGTGAATAAAGGGGTATTACTGCTTCACAGCTAAGCAGGTATTTGTTTTTCTTCATTTTGGCAATGTTGTGGAAGTTTGGTGTCCTGGTTCCATGTCAGCATTAGCTGGGGAAAGAACAGAAAAGTACAGAAGAACATTATGCATACCAGTCTTGCCTATATTTAGCTTTCTAAGTATTACAAATACTCTCTTATTGTCATACTTACACAGCTGTGGAATATCCACACTCTTAAATTCAGTCAACCAATGGTTGAAGGCATCCATTTTGTACCTGTGTAGGTTATAAAAATAATGCCTACACTGTTCTCCAGGGCACAGGATGCCAGTAGCACTGGATACAGCCTGAGCCAAACTACTCCACACCTCAGACTGGCACTGGGAGCCAGAATAGTCCTCCTGCAGAAGCCTTTGGCTGTGGTGCTTTACCAGGAGTCCAGTAAATATCATGGACTTCTGGACACCCTACCTCTGTGCACTAAACTGGGAAGCTTCCTCACTAACTTCAGATATGTGTAACACCCAACCTAGAGCAATGGAAAATGATGCTTTCCTGCCAATTCCAGTTATCGTGTTTTGAGGTAGTGCTCAAACCTGAGCAATGATGCAAACCACGTTTGCACAATGTTAAGCTGAGAGCAACAGTGCAAAGAAGGGATGATATAAATAGTTGAAATAGGAAGGTTAATCTGATATTTGACCTTAGTTTGATGGGTGTTTGCTGATGTAGCTTGGAAATATGTATTGAAAATTGGAATCTAACTGTTAGATGAGTTAAATTGGTAGACATGCACTGGGGGCATACATGTCATGACCTGACACATTTGTTTTTCGCTTTATACACTGATAAAATTGATTTTTAAAGTGTGAGATTCAAACCTAGGCATAAAGGACAAAACATTTTCTTCCACAGTGTTGATTTTCCATCTTTGCCACTGAAGAAGTGCTGCTCAGACATAGTCAGGAATCATTCATAAATACAGTTGAGTTTGAGGTGTGGCACGTGTATGTGTGTGACCTGACAAGGCTCACCTATGTAGATCCAGCTGTGTAACTGTCTTATTTAATTGTGAAGGGTATCCAAGTCCAGATAGCAGATTTATACTTTTTAGAAATATAGTAGACAGTATACTCTCAGTCATGCATATGAAAATACAATGAGTGTCTTATCCCTCATGCATATAATTCATATCAGCTCCAGTATCTAAAATGTTATAAGTGAGAGTGAATATAATGGGAAATGGAACAATAGTAAAAATGTCTGAAGTGTCCTATATTAGAACCTAGGACTATATGTATGACAATCCTACACTTACACCTGTTGCCACAAGAATGTTGAAATAATATTTGTCTATGTTACAGTTCATTTCTATAAATTGCACTGTCACAACAGTAAAAAGTAGGGTGCACATTCTGTACTAGAACCAATGACCATCTGTACTCCAGCCCTACACTTGCACCTGCAGCTGCAGGACTACTGCCATGACATTTCCATAAAATCCTACTCATTCTTAAGTTTTTTGTGTTAACTGCCACTCAATGCTGCTTAGCATGTTTGCACAGTGTCCAACATAATTAATTGACTGCATCCATTTTCAGTTATTAACTGTCTGTATCCTGTCAGTAGGTGTTCAATGACTGCAGCTGTTGGGGAACCTTGCTAGCCACCATGTGGCATTGTGTGATGGAAAGCAAAAATTACAACAATGTATTCTTTTTGACTTTGCAGTTTTACAGATGCTCTGTCTGCAGGTGTTCTGTCTGCTTCTAGTCCTGATTTGTGCACTGCTAAGCATCATGCAAATGAGCAAAAGCACAGCCAAACATGACATTCATTTTCTCTATTTCATTGTTTGTGCTAAGTTGTGCACCATACAAACACTGGCCAAAAAATGAATAAAAGGGAAACATAGTTGAAATGAAAAAAAGCAATATATGATATAAACACTACAAAATGTTTGTTAGTACACATGAAATAGTTCTACATAGGTCTGGAGTTTAACTCTTGCTCCAAATGAACCTTCAGAACACAGTAAGGGTGCCTTATCTCTCTTGTCAAACAAACAGCTTTGCAGTAGGGAACTGAAATCATTCTGCATACAGCCAAATCAACATTATCCACAGGGTTTACTATCATTATTTTGAATCACACTCGGTTGACCACACTATGTTTGACAACGGAAAGTCGAACACATCAATATCGAACTTTAAAAACAAGCCTAGGAATGGGTTTTAACATGGGTCGAGATAGGGGTTCACTGCTATTGCTGAACTACAAACCTCGCCTCTATCTTGACCCATGTTAAAACCCATTCCTAGGCTTGCTTTTAAAGTTCGATATTGCTGTGTTCAACGTTCCGTTGTCAAACATAGTGTGGTCGACCAAGTGTGATTCGAAATAATGATAGTAAACCATCCACAGTACTAAAAAAACAAATAACAGTTACTTGTACATGTATAAATTTTGGATGTAGTACACCGAGTGATCACACAACCATTTATTACTTGCAGAAATGTAGCTCTGTCTTACCTGTCTGTGTTTGTTCTTTATTCTTTTCTTATCTGACCAGTAATCTGAAACATGCAATCTGTATGGCATTCTATATCCTTGTCCTTAAAATATGTGAGGATATTAAATAGCAATAATATACAGTTGTCAACAAATGAAGGGAAGTTGGATGTTAATGAACAGAACCTGTGAATTGTGTGCTTCTTACTAACATTTCCAAACCTGATAAAATGACTTCTATACACTTCATAAGTCTAGCCTGGCACATACACTGGAGGTAGGACATTCTGCATTGCTGTTGCATTTTTTCTCTCTACCTGTAATCATCCACAGTTGCAATCCATTAGCAACTAACGCTATGTTTACGTCTGTTACACAAGCCAAGCATTTGGGATTCAGCAGTTCTAATGAGTTCACACCTCATTTGCATCTTTATTACCCTAGCAGTCCTGAATCTACACCATAAAAGGCAACTGTGTAGCTAGAGAGCCTGAAGATGAGGAAACTTTTTTATGTGGAGAACAAATAAGAAGCTATTACTTTGGGATATATCTGCACAGAAGACTACTGAACTTGAGAGGGTATGCTTGCATTTTTCAGCTATATACTGCAGATGCTGAAATGTTATTTAAGAAAAACTGTTTCATATCTATATACAGTATTAATTAGCAAGTGCTACTTTTGTCTGTATGCATTACTTAGAAGTGTACTGATGGCATGGGAATATTTGTTGGGGTATTTCACAGTTATGCATGATTGGCTATGGTTTAAATGGAATGTTCTATGTTAAATCTATACACGTTTCAGGGAGAGTTCATTTGATAGCACTTTTAGCATTTCACACATAGTTTGTTAACAAAATGTGTCATTTGTCTGTTCTTTTGGGGGTGGGGGAACAAAGATGCATTTCTGTTTTGGCACAAAAGGATATGGTGCTATTGTTACTGTCCCTTGTTTTGCATCCAGCCTTGCTTTGTGTGTGAATTTAATGTTACAAGCACACAATTCCTGTTGTTCATATTTCAAATATCTAGAATATTTTTATGTTTCTCCAATGGGTAATACTGAAATGCTACTTTTTCTGTTTTATCTGGGTACATATATTTTTATTTATGTTATACTTATGTGTATCCCGATGGGTAATACTGAACTGCTACTTTTTCTGTTTTATCTGGGTACATATATTTTTATTTATGTTATACTTATGTGTATTATCCTTCCGTTGTGTTTTAGGACATCTAGGACTATGGCACCCAGGCATCTCAATCCCCAAAACTCACACTTCCGTGGCCCTGAGAATCAGGTCATTGTGGAAGCTTTTAGGCAACATGGTGTCTTTCTGCTTGTGAAGGAACATGGAGATATGTCAGGCAGAATGTAAATTCGGAAAAACACAAAAAGTACCTCGTAGTAGATAAACAGTTTAGCAGTAACCAAAACTTCAACAATCAAACCAAAAAGAAACTGCTATCACCAACATGGCTGAAAACCAAGTATACTTTAATACCGGTAAGCACTTTCATGCCAATATCTGGTGCTTCATCAGACTATAAAAGCAATTAAAAGATAAAACATTTAAATAGTATTCATTTAACAGTTTTTAAAAATCACATGATACAAACTAGAAAATCACATATACTCGAGGCAAAGTAGCAAATCAACAGGATACAATGTTAACTTTTAGTCATTTCATCAGGTCTAGTGATTTTGAGAGATTAGGTGATTTTAGAAATTTAACTGAACAACATGAGTACATTGGATTATCAGACTACAAGCTGATAAATGCTTGGGATTGAATGACAAGGTTCCCTTAAGACCAATTTAAATAGTTTTGTATAGTAAAAGATTTACATCAATACTTTAGTTCTGTTTAACAGGAAATTGGTTGTGGGGTATTATAGATTGCTACAGTTAACAACACATTCTGATTGACTACACATGGGCTTAGGTTCGACTCGTCATCCAAGTTCTTGTTGAAAGTATAGATGTGAAGTTCTCCTATCTTTTCTTCATTCTTAACTTGTGGGTTCGGAACCGATCCTAGGTTCTGACTCGGCCATTTACTAAAGCTTGAGGTCTTGAATCAGCTCATGCCCTACTCCCTATCCCATGATGCCTTAGTACATTCCCCAGATTTCGTTTGATGCTGAAATGGATCAAGCCTTTTCAGACCAGCTCTGGCAAAGTTCTTGATTTTTGTCTCTTTTCTAACAGATTTTACAAATAGAGTTCTAAAACTGTGTGCAATAGGCTTTTCTAGGTAGTATGAAATTTTTCACTGTTGGTTTCTGACTTTTTATGTAAATCTTGGCCATTTTAGTCTTCTTGGCCTATAATTCCCATATTCTGTCTATCCAGTGTGGAAAGTTAGAGTTAGATAGCTCCTTTTTTATTCCCTTTCTTCTTAAACTACTGTGGTGCTTGTGATCTGAGAAACAGTAATCTCTTTTTATAGCTTGTTTAAATTAAAGAGCTTCTTCTCGTCTTTTTCTGGTGTTCTCCCTTTTTGTAGACAGAGTTTTTTGCGAGTGTGTGAGTGTTTATTTATCTACTACTATACAGGCTCATTTAAATTAGAGAGTCCTGTCGGTGCTAACCCATTTAAATTAGAGGGTTCTTTCCTTATTTTCTCTAGTGTGCAGTGTGTTTAAAAAAAAATCTTTGTTGTAGTTACATAGAGTTGTTAAGATGTCGAAGCAAGGTAAAGAGTCTAAGCCTTCAGGTTTTAAAAAGTGTTCAAAATGTTCCCAGAAAGTGTCAGTTGCAGACAACCATTCTGAATGTGTGTATTGCTCAGGTCCACTACATTTGCAGGAGTCATGTGCCATCTGTCACTCATTTACCTCTAGAGTGCTGATGGAAAGGAGAAATAAATTGATTTTAAAAGGACTTTAAAGACATCCTTTTTCTGATGCTTTGGAGGAAGGTCAGTCCATACCATCAATAAGTTTTTCTCCTGCTGAAAAGTCTGGTAAATCAACAAAATGGTCCTCTTTCTCATCCTCAGACTCTGGACCTTCTCAAAAAGTACCTAGAAAATCATTGGATCTGAAGGTTTTTGGATCCGACAAGCCTAATACATCTGACAAGCATTCTACATCAGCCCCATCGGTTATGGAGCAGTTGGTAGTGCAAAGTCAGAGCCGGTCCCCTGTGTTGGAACTGGTGTCCCCGACTCTTAGGTCTCTGCTATTGCAAAAGGCTTATTCACCTGCCCCTTCCTCTCTGTCCTCCAGAACCTTATCTGATGAGGATGTGGATTGTGTGGTGCGGAGGCTACTTAGTACACCGGTGCTGGCTAAATTGTTATTGGAACTGACCCAGTGGGCCTCGGAAGCGAGTACACCTATCCCCTCACTGTTGATTCCTCCTCTGACCTGAGAGACCCTGGATCTGGAAGACTTGGACCTTGTTGTGGTGGAACCGTTGAAACTGAGACCAGCCCTTGGGTCTATGGCTCCAACATCTGCTCCGACTAACTTGGTGCCATCTGAGCCCGAGGGGTCTAGGAGCCAATGCTGTCCATCAGACCTGGGAAGATAGTCAGATCTGACACTTGTTGGAGCTGCCTTTACCACTCGGGTCCTCGGCACGGGTGAGCTCAGCTCCTACATCTGCTTCGGAGCCAACCACCATGGCTCTGGGGGAGCCTACTGGTTCTTCGGATTCAGAGGTTTTCTCGGGTCATGGGTGGGGTGGGGGGTTGAGGTGATGAGGAGAGTGCTGTCCCCATGAGCAGCTCCAACTTCAGGACCTGTCATTCCTCCCCAAAAAGCACCAGTGTCAGTCTCGGCGCAACCGATCCCACACAGGCGTGGAGACCCAAGGCCTCAGGATCCCCCAGCGGGTGAGCCCATCTCTTCCGAAACCTCCCCAGAATGTCCTTCTGAAGAGGTCCCTCAAAAGAGACTGTGTAAGAGGAAGTGCTTGGACTCCCCAGAGGAGTCAGTCATGTCAGATACAGTCCTCGAGGAGTCAGAAGGGTCCCCTCGGTTGCCCTCTGAGGATGTCTCCTTTGCAGACATCTAGAGATCCTTAAGCAGAGAGGTAGCTGGAAACCCATTAACCCTACTGATGAGGAGTCTGTATACCTGAAAGTATTTGGGTCTTGTCCTTCAGCCACTTGGGTATCTCTGCCTTTCAATAAACTTATGGATTTAGTTTGTCGAAAGGCATGGGAGTCTCTAGACACAGTGGAGCCTGTTCCCGGAAGCCAAATGTTTATTACTTCCCTTGATGACAAATCTTTTCTCATAAAGGGTGTCCTGGTAGATGCTATGATGGTGACGACGGCCACCAAAAAGGAGTTATCTGAAACTTTCATGTCTGTCCATCCCCTGAACAAAGAGTCTCATATGATGGACAGATATGGAAAGTGCATGTTTTCCTCAGCACCCTTCACCCTCAGGTCCCTAAACTATCTCACTCATTTTATCAGATTACAGAGAGATCTCCTTAAGGTGCTTGGAGATACTCTCCAGGGTTCAGTAGCTGTGGGGGTATCAGACAAAGTGTCCTTCCAGCTCTCCACCTTAAATTCAGTGTTTAACTCTTCCATGAGGCTAATCTCGCATGCAGCCAATGGAGTGACTAGGTCAGTGGGTTCAGGAATTGACTTAGTAAACATTCCTGCATGTCCGTGTATAACTTTGCAGAACCCTTAAAGTCATCCTTTGTTAATGCCCCCTTCGACGGCTCATCTTTGTTTGGGCCTAAAGTGAAAGAGACACTAGCCAGGTGTGAGCAGGAAGGAAAGACTTTCTATGCCACTGGAGTCTGTTTTTCCACACCTTCCGGACCTTATCCCAAAGATCAGAAGGGAGGAAAGATGTGGTTCTGGAAATCCCAGAGAGCCTTTCAGGGCACACGTGGTGATTCTTCCCCCAGGGGCAGAGGGGGAAGCAATAACAGAAGACGCAGACCACGTGGCAGACGGGGTCCACAAAACCAGGGTGAAAGAGAATCTTTATTTGGCAAGCCCTTTCAGCACTCCTGAAAGGAGGCCCATCTGTCCGTCTCTGGAGGCAGTTGGGGAATGACTATTTGTGTACCCAGGTGCCTGGCTAAAAATAACAAAAGACAGATGGATACAAAGCATAATATCCAGAGGTTACTCTATACCTTTTTTGCTTCTGGTCCCATGCATGAAAACCATTCCAGATGTTCCACCTAGTCACAGGGAACAAGTAACCATGGAAATTCAAAAGATGCTAGAAAAAATGAGTCATCCAACCGATCCCCACAGACCAGATAGGATCCAGAACTTACTCAAGGTTATTTTTAGTTCCAAAAAAGACAGGGGACTGGAGACCCATTCTGGATCTCAGTAAATTAAACAAATTTGTAGAAAAGGTAAAGTTTTGGATGGTGACACTGAAGTCAATACTTCCCTTTTTGGGAAAAGACAATTGAATGTGTTCTATAGACCTCCAGGATGCATACTACCACATAAAAAAGGACAGACCATCCAGGAGTCATCTGTGCTTTCGGCTGGGAGCCAGTCACTTCCAGTTTTGAACTCTGCCCTTTGGCCTCACTACAGCCTCCAGAGTGTTCACCAAATGTATGGCAGTAGTTACAGCACACTTGAGACGCTTAGTATTCTGGTGTTTCCATATCTGGATGACTGGCTCCTGACTGCCACCACCAAGCATCTACTAACCGAGGCAAGAGACATCACCCTAACACTTTGCTCCCACCCGGGGATTACAATAAATTTCAAAAAATCTGCCTTACTGCCATCATAGCATATTGTTTTTATAAGCACAAACTTAGACACGACATCAATAAGAGTAAAACTTCCACCGGAAAGAGTTCAGGCCCTGCGAATACAAGTGCAAAAGCTCCTTCTCAAAACAAAAGTCCAAGCAAGAATGGTTTTAAAAGTACTGGGCACCATGGCAGCAGTGATAATGGTCATTCCCCTGGTGAGAATGCACATGAGAATACTACAATGGCTACTGTTCTCTCAGTGGTCCATGCAAGAGCTCCCGATGTCACATCATATCATGCAAAAGAGATCTTCGTTGGTGGCTCCACTCAGATCAGGTGACCTTAGTTCGACCATTTATTCTTCCACAACTGGTTGCCACAGTGACCATGGATGCTTCCCTGATAGGGTGGGGGGGCATTATCAGGGGAAAAGAGTCCAAGGCACATGGCAGGATCACGAGGCCCATCTTTACATCAATGTCCTAGAGATGAGAGTGGTGCTTCTAGCGTTGCAAGCATTTCAAGACTCTCTTCTGCGGGAACAATTGCAATCCAAACAGACAATATGTCAGTGGTATGGTACATAAACAAAGAAGGAGGAACCAGATCTCATCCTCTTTGCAGAGAGGCCCTGAGGGTATGGCAGTGCGCGACTTCTTCCCAATGCTTTCTGATAGCAATGCACATCCCTGGGAAATCCAATGTGATAGCAGACAAACTCAGCAGAGCGATTCTTATGCCTCATGAGTGGTCCCTAAAACAAGAAGTGGTGGAGATGATTTTCCGAGCTTGGAGCCAGCCTTGCTGTGATCTTTTTGCCACATCCATAAATGCCAAATGGAACAGCTACCTTGCCCTAATCCCCAATCCAGGGGAATCCCCAAGGGATGCACTTGTGTACAATTGGCCCCCGTGTCTTCTTTATGCATTCCCACCCTTTCCACTAATACCCAAAGTTCTCCAGAATGCCAGTGCTTTGGGAAGAGCCTTAATTCTCATAGCCCCTTAATGGCCTCATCAAATCTGGTTCCCTTTCTTATGGCCTCATCTCCAGGAGGAGCCTTGGATTCTGGACCCAGTTCCAGATCTCTTGACTCATCCTTCAGGAATGCTCCATCTGTCCCTACAAACCCTCAAATTGACAGCTTGACTGCTCCAGTTCTAAACATAGCCAGGCTACCTAACCTATCTTCTTCAGTACATCATATCCTGATTGCTTCTCACAAAGAGTCTATGAGAAGGTTATATATCAACAAGTGAAAAAGATTTTCATTATGGGCAGAAGAGAATCATATTGATCCCTTCTCTGCACCTATACCTTCCATAATGTTTTTTTTTGTGAAACTTTTTAATGAGGGAGCAGCTGCAGCTACTATTCGGGTACAGTTAGCAGCCATTTTTAATTTTCACTCTGGACAAGAAGGACCCAATGTTATGTCCCATAGATTGTGTAAAGCTTTTTTGAGGGGTACTAACCTACTAAGGCCACCCATAAAAC
This sequence comes from Protopterus annectens, assembly GCF_019279795.1. Taxonomy (NCBI): domain Eukaryota; kingdom Metazoa; phylum Chordata; order Ceratodontiformes; family Protopteridae; genus Protopterus; species Protopterus annectens. The sequence goes on along the minus strand of NC_056750.1, from coordinate 164,250,910 downwards.
CTCCTATACCTCCATGGAACTTAAACTTTGTACTATCCAAGATAATTCTTCCACCCTTTGAACCTGTCTCATCCTGTCACATGAAGTTCTTATCCTGGAAAACAATTTTCTTAGTGACTATTACCTCAGCCAGAAGGGTTTCTGAGCTACAAGCATTATCAGTCAAATCATCATATATGCTTTTTCATAATGACAGAGTCTCACTCCGCACAAACCCATCCTTTCTCCCAAAAGTATGCTCAGAATCAAACCTAAATCAGTCAATAGATCTTCCAGTTTTCTTCCCCAAGTATGGCAGTAAGGCAGAATACATGTTTCACCAACATGATGTACACAGGCAACTACATTTTTATCTACACAGAACTAAAGACCTTAGGAAAACTGATCAACAATTTGTATCCTTTTCAGATTCCAAAAAAGGACAAACAGTGGCAAAAACCACCCTATCCAGGTGGTTGTCAGATTGCATCTCTTGTGCCTGCCAGTCAGTTGATAAGCAGCTCCCAAACAAAGTAAAGGCTCATTCCACAAGAGCTATTTCAACCTCCTTTGCTTTCTGTGCAAAACTACCAATTGATATTATTTGTGCAGCAGCAGCGTGGGCCATGCCTTATACTTTTATCACTAATTACAAAGTGGATTTGGCCTCCAGGGACAGGGCCTCTTTTGGGTCCACTGTTCTGAAGAATATTCTCCCGTGAGCCACCCAAGAAAGATAGTGCTAGGGACGCTGTCCCACAAGTTAAGAATGAAGGTGAGATAGGACAACTTCACATAAATAAGTTATGTACCTACCATAACGTTCCATGTGAGTTGTCCATCTCTCCTTCATTCTTACGTCCCACCCTCCAACCCCCATCCTTATGTATTCTGGAGGATCGAGAGGTCACAAATTGGTCAAGGTGGTACCTGATCCTCTTCTTAGCTTCTTAAGGTATGGAGAGTTACCTTATTATAATTTTTTTCTGTAAATAATTATTGAGATATCAGCAAACAAGATCTGGGGAATGTACTAAGGCATCATGGGATAGGGAGTATGTCACAAGTTGGTTCAAGACCTCAAGCTTTAGTAAACAGTTGAATTAGAACCGAAGATCGGTTCCGAAGCCACAAGTTAAGAATGAAGGCGGGATGGACAACTCACATGGAACATTATGGTGAGTACATAATTTATTTTTAATGGACATATAAAGGGCAAAAAGTTTTATCCCCTGTGTTACTGTTAATTTTTATGATGTTGTCCTTACTTTTTGCTTAACTTCTTCCAGTACCATCCAGCATAGGGAGCAGCTTATCATCTGCACATGGTAAGCCAAACATTTTTATGTCAGTACTGATGAGCAGTTCAAAGAAATATTTAGTTTGTTATCTTGGTGTCAGCACTGATCTCTTTATTGCTGTACTGTCTGTAATGGTGGCACCAGTGTTAGTTTGTTGCATATACTGGACTATAATAGTGTAGGTATTAATTTTTTCCTGTATTTGTTGTTTATTATCACAGGTGATCCTGACAGTGGAAGTGTGGGACTTCTACCACCTGATGTCAGACTATCAGTAGACTCTGATGATGATGTTGGCCAAACAAAGGCACAGTCGGGGGAGGGGGTGCAGAGGTTGAATCTGACACTGATGTTGACATACAGCCATCCCCTGTAATTCCATCAGACATGGCCAGTAGGCTTACACCTACTCATTCCAGTGAGTCCTCAGATATTGGACAGGTAGGGGTGAGACAATCGATCAGAGAACTATGGTTACTGTGGCTTCAGTGCCTGTTGACTCTGGCTTATAGCCAAAGTGTGGGTGAGATGCCATGCAGGACAGTTGTTGGGGGTGCTCAGAGGAGGCCTGCTGTTCACCCTTCACCTGATCCAGGTGTCTCTTCCCGTGACACTCAGTGTATGTTTAGGGCCATCATGGAGGCACAGGCACATTCCCATAGGTCCTTCAGAGAAATGCTTAGGATTGTAGATGTGTCATAGGCTGACAGGCATAACTGCCCTCACCATGTTGCTGATTCAATGGATTGGATGAATGACATATTGGAACGGGCGGTGTCTGTGATAGAACATCTGCTGGGAGGGGATGGCATCCTCAAGGGCATAGATCAGCCACATCATCTGCTGTTAGCCAATATAGCCATGCCTGATTACGCTCCCATAGTGGAAGTACTTCCACTGCTCCTTCAGTGGTTGAGCTGTCCACACCCAAATGGGCATCTTTGTGAGGGGAGCTTGTCCAGCAGACATCAGTCACATTCAGGTAGCAGCAGTGCATCTGACCATTGGAGTGGATGTGCCAGTGCATCTGCTGGCAGAGCCAGTTCTTGTGGTAGGGTATGACAACGATGAACTCTCACCTCTATCATGCATGGCACAGACCTGTCTGACATACCAAGACATAGAGCTAGCACAGAGCTTGGCTGTGTTCATGCAGACACTCACACATCAGTTTCACCTGGAGGACCCATACAGACACACATACAACAGTTACATGGTTCAGCCATGAAGCTTAAAACTCATTTTGTCTCACTGGCCATTTGTTACTTTATCCAAATGTCTGCCAGCTTCTCTTTTGTACAAACACACACACACACACACACACACACACAAACACACACACACACACACACACACACACACACACACACACACACACACACACACACACACACACACACACACACACACACACACCAACCTTTTGTGTCAGCATTGGCTTCCTGTCCCCCCCCCCAACACCCTGTGCAAGTGATGATAACTGTGCCATACCCCTGTTTCTATCTTTTTGATTCAGGTATACATAACATTTGTGTCTGATGCTCAGGGTGCATAGCTGACTTAGTGCTTAGTATATCTGCATTTGTGATGTTTAATTGGTAATTGTACCTTTGACTTATGTTTGTGTTAGAAAGTTTGGGGTCCCTCCTAAACCTCTGATTGGAGTGGATTGCCTAAGTAAGTAGTGCTCCTCTTTAACCATTGCAGGCTTCACAATGCTTATGTCAGATGCTGTGTAGTTGATAGCATCAAACTTTTTTGCATCAATATTGTTAATGATCTTGTGAAGGTTGTGAAGTCTGAAACTGAAATGTGCCCCATTAATTTCTAACTTCTCTCTTTAATGATTTTGCAGTATAAAGTTATGGTGCTAAACTGAAGGCATTCAGTGACTATCAGTACTTTTGAGAGGTATGACTGCTTGAATCTTTGATGCCAGAGGCCTATTACTTAATAATGGACATATATAAGTCACGCAAGTCTCTGCTGTCACATGTTAAGGACATTTCTGCACAAATCACCCACCTTTTACTTGCTTACACTACCAAGTAACAACATGTAAGGATATGCCAGTCATTTATATTATTACACAATACACTCCAGATTCAACAATTCCCTTGTAAATCCAGCAGTTGCAACAGTTTTAGTTCAGGGCTGAATCTTTCTGATGCTAGCAGTACATAGCCATTACATAGGTAGGTAAAGGTTGTGATCATTGCCTGGCATCAATGTTACTATATGCATGTGTGTAGGAGGAAGGTTTTAGCCACTTAGGTGGTGAATGAGTGTGCTATGTGTTGTCTCTTAGACAATGCAAGGGCATATTGAGCACACCTACAACTGACTACACCCACAGCAGCTGCTGATTCCCCTTCTAACTCCTCACCTGCATGTGGCTGTGATGACCTTGCCATTGGTGGTGGAATGTATGCCCCCTTCCCCTTGTTGATCCTGCTGAAGCTGTTTTCTCAGGATGATGTGTAGCATGGCACATACATTGAATATTTCCGTACATGTACACGGATTGTACTGCAAGGCTCCCCTATATATATCTAGGCACTGGAACTGTGACTTCAGCAGCTGAAACACATAGGTTTCATAGGTTCATAGGTAGTTACTAGGCTATCTGCCCGAGGGCATTTATAAGCCTAGCCAGAGTGTGTCGGCTTTCGCCGCCCCATTGATTAATTAGCTGATCCTCTGTCAAGCAGAGCCAATGAAATGATCCCAGGGGTGTATTTTCTGTTACCCATCCACTCGTCAAGGTTTCTTCTGAAGAGTGTTAGTGAGGGGCTCTGCATGATGTAATTTGGAATTTTGTTCCAAAGCATGGGGAGTCTCTGTGACAGGAATCTATCCCTTCAGCATGTTCTATTTATTGTTGTGTCAAAGTTTAGCTCACTAGAGCACTTAGCTCGCAGTGACTTGGATTTCTTTAGGTGGAACATGTCCATCAATTCTGAGTTGGACATGGCTTTGTAAGTCAGGCAGAGATCACCTCTGAGTAAGCGATATGCCACTGAGTACAGCCAGAGGTTTTTCAGTCGGGCTGCATAGGACATATGTTTGAGACCAGTAATCTTCTTGGTGAGGTACTTTTGTGGTCTTTCCAGCTGTTTGAAGTGTCTTGTGAGGTACATCCCAAATGGGGCATTGTACTCGATGATGTGTCTAATGAGTGATGAGTAGAGGGGCACTATAACCTCTTTATTTCTAGATGCGAACCCTTTAGTAATTAGATGGGCCACATAGAAGGATTTCCTAACTACTTTGGCAATATGATTGTCAAAGGAGAGATTACTATCTACCTGGGCCCCCAGATCTCTTATTACCTCTTCTGTATTAAGGAGGCTGCCACATATGTGGTAATTCATGGGTGTTTTGTTTTCCCCAAACAGGATGACTATGCATTTTTTGGCATTTAGCTTGAAGCCATGACTTTGACACCAGGTGTCCGTCTCAGTAAGGCCCTTTTGGAGGATGTCCGTGTCAGCCGGAGAATCAGTTATGGCTCCCAGTTTGCAGTCATTGGTGAACTTGGTTAGTCATACTCCTCTTGTGTTTGCCTGTACTTCTGAGAAGTATATGCCGAACAGTAGGGGTCCCAGGACCGAGCCTTGTGGGACACCACTTGTGACTGGTTTAGAGTCTGACCTGGAGCCTGCTATTCTTACCATGTGAGTTCTGTAAGCCAGTTGACAACCCATCTTGTGATGTAGGGGTTTATGTTCAGGCTGGTGAGTTTTTCTGTAATACCCAATTGGGGAATGGTATTGAAAGCCTTGGCGAGGTCAAGGTAGGCTGTGTGAATCACCTTTCCCTCGTCTATGGCCTTGGTGACTGTCTCGAAGAAGTCAACCAGGTTTAGTAGGCATGATCTGTCCTTAAAAAAGCTAAACTGGATCAGGTCAAGTGTTTGGATGTTCCCAATGTCTTTGTTAATGAGTTCCATGATGATGCGCTCCATAGCCTTGCAGACCAGGCTAGTCAGGCTTATGGGGCAACAGTTACCAGGGTCAGTTGTGGCCCCTCCTTTGTGGAGAGGAATAACCATTGCTGTACACCATTCTATGGGCATGTAGCCTGTGGAGAGGCTGAGGTTGAACAGCGTGTTTAGGTGTTGGGTTATTTCATTCTGTAGTTCATGCAAGACGCAGCCTGGGACACCATCTGGTCCCATTGACGCTGTGTTTTTGGCTTTTGAAAGGGCTGTTTTCACCTGTGCGTCTGTGATTTTTGGGACACTACACTTTTCCGGTATTGTTGTGGGCCCTTTTGGAGGTGAGAGGGGGGTGAAGTTTGCACTGAATCTATCTGCCAGGATGTTGGCAATATCAGTAGGTTCAGTATATTTTGTGCTGCCTTAGTTCTACGATATGCCTTCATGTTCTATGATATTTCTGGTTTGAACGCGTGCCTTATTTTGGTGTTCATCAGCAGATATGAGTACATTTCTCTTGGCAGTCATCATCCATGGTTGCAGTGCATAACTTGCATCCCCCAGTAAATGACCCTGTGGGGTACCCCCCTAGTGATCTGATGCAGTTGGGAGGTGTGCCAGATATGTGAGTCATGGTAACTGCCTGGGTTGCCAGCGTACATGTTCAAACTGATTACCTTGGCATTACACATGACTCTGCAATTAATAGAGTGGAAGCCATTTCTGTTTATGTAGAGCCTTCCCTGTTCTCCGGGTGGTGCCTTAATTTCTACATGTGTGCAATCTATGGCACTCAGTACTTCAGGGTAGTGTGATACAGGGTAGAGCTCTTGCATATTTCTGGCCCTGTCCTCAGGAGTACAGGGAAAATATATCTGGTCACTGGCATGCTGGAGCATGTCTTTCAGAAATTGATGGAGGATCCTGGATGCTGATGCCTGTAACACCCCAAGTATGTCCCCTGTTGGTCTCAGAAATGTACTTTTAGCTAAAATTCTAAGTGCTACACATACTTTTGTCTCCACTAGTATGGGTTCCCCTTAGATTGCCATAGCTCTGAGTTGAGGACAACAGAGGTTGCAGAGTTCCTGTAGTGTGTCTCTATCCACCTTGTAATGCTCTACAATTTCCACATCATGTATATTGTGATAAGTTAAATGGGGTCTGAAAACTCTTGTCCTTCTTGTCCTTGGTGTATTAACAGCAGCAGCAGCAGCAGCATAGATTTCAGCCTGTTACACATATACTGGAATTAAAGCAACAGCAGCCCCTAACACTGTTTCTCTGTAGACTACTTTCTGTGGCTGTATTCTAGTTGTTTTGGAATTCACAGGGAAAACCAGCACTGTGTCTACACAGTTGCTTTATAGCTTGTTGAAGAGCTCCTCCACCTTGGATTGGTTAATTAGCATACAGTTCAGCTACTTATGTTGTAATTAACATGCCATTGTGTTTACCTTGTTTGCACAGCTCTCTGTGGCTCTAAACACTGTGTTGAGCTTCTTACTGAATCCAAAACAGTCTGCTATCATGTGCGCGTTACACAGCACTGAGCACATGATGTAAATGGACCATGTAGGCTTTCTTGAATCTGACTGAGGATTTATTACAGAAGGCATTGATTCTGGTAAAGATGAAAGGCAAAAGAAGAAGAGGACAGCAGAGGCTAAGGCAGATACAGAGAATTACTGAAATAAAGATAAATTTGCAAAAACTTAAAGAAGCAATTGCTGACAAACAGGTCTGGTGTGCCAAAGTCCGTGAGGTCATGACGAATCAGACTAAAGAATGTTAAATACAACAATGGAGCACTAATGCAGTTGTCACACTGCCATGGAGCAGTAGTCATATTAACTCAAATTAGACACACTTTTAGCAAAAGGAATAACATTTGCATATACATTTTCCAGTCTGTCTACCAGTCAAGTCTTAATGAAATATGTCCAAGATCACATATAAAACTAAAAAGAAAGCTGTTTCCCAGAAACCTCTGAATGAACTTTTATTAAACAAACACCCAAGCTTTCACACAAATGAGATTATATAGTATAAAAAACACCTCTGCGTGAACGCTTGTGTTTTTTACCATCTTTATTGAACATGACATTAAAAAGGTAAAAAAAAGGAAAAAGAAACAAAACTGCATTTGTTATATTTTCATTGCAATTTCATTTTAATAATTTTCATTCACTCCAACATTACATAAATTCTCAATTCCTACCTTCCCCTAAATTTTACTCCTTGTGAACACTTTCTGCATGTAATGCTCACAAAAATTCCACGTATTTCTATGTAATTTTCTCCTTCCCTTTTCTTAAGATCCTGTTTCCATTCCTTTTATCTACTTTACAATATTCAGTACATCAGTTACAGCTGATTTAGATTTTGCATTCCATTTTCAACTTTTTTTTAGTAAAGTTTTACTATGTCTGGGTAATTCAGATCCACATCCCAACTCAGATGAATCATTTAGTTACAACCATTTCCTCCTCCAAAATTTCTGATAAAGTATGCTTTAGAGAATTTTTAAAATCTGTCAGCTTGTTGCATTTCCAAAAAAGTCTCCCTGGTTAGCTCTCTCTCTCTCTGCTTCTGATCACACCTCCAGTATTTACTATCTGCCTTTGGAAAAATTCTCCGGATTCTGCTTAGGGTATAAAATACCCATGCAAACACTTCCAAACAAAGATTCTAAACCTTCTGGACTTTGTTGCATACTTGAGAGCTGTGCAGATGTCCTCCCATTGTTCCTTTGCATACTATCTTTCTATTCTCCCTTCCCAATCTTTTTTAATCTCCACTGATTGATTCTTATAGTTATCATGCAATATTTTATATGCCCTGCAGATCATTCCTGTTTAACAACAACTTCTGTTCTAGACTCAACTAAAAACACTATCAGAGCTGGTCATTTGTTTAACAATCACCTGTCCCTTTCTCTTTGCCTATACTTGGCTATTAATACCTGGTATAGAAGATAGTCTCTGACCTGCAGTCCAAACTTCTGCTTAGCCTCATCCAGCACAGTTACCTCTTCCTCATTAGTTATTTGCTCCCAAAACCTTGGTTCTTTTGCTAACTTTCTCCAGTAAATTCCACCCCCTTCTTCTCTATTTTCTATATCCCTACTTGTAAGCATTCCTTTCAGTAAAGTATCCTGTCTCCATCCCTGTGTTGGCTTTTTTTTCTGATACTTCATGAATATAATATGGTTATATGGTTATTGTTATTTTACTTAAGGTCCTGCATCCTAAATTCTACTCTCTCCTTACTTCTCCAACGCCCCCCCCCATGTTTCAGCATCATCCCTTTCCACTTTGACATATAACTTTCTCCTTGTGTTATGTATATGAGCCTTAAGTGCATAACTCAGAAATAGTCCTTCAAATCAATTAATCCCAAACCACCTGCTTTATGGGGAGAATCACTTTATCCCACTTAGCTCTTGCCCTCCTCTTCTCCTAAATAAATTCCTTTAACTCTTATTAATTATGGTCCACAACTTCTCCTCTGGTTGATAAAAATATGCCTGATCTGAATATAAAACGAAAGGTACTAGAAACATTTTCACTGCTTGCATCTTACTATCCATATGCATAATCAAAAGCTTACAGTTTTTCAACTTTTCTATTATCTTTTGTTTAACCTATTCCTACATATCCTTTTTGCTGAGTATAGATTTTGAAACTAAATGTGTCAAGAGGTGCAAGCCCATGCATAATGTGCACATGTAAGAGCAGTTTCTGTAGCTCAGCAGATAGCACACTCACATTTGGTACTGAACACTTGGAAGGATGTAATTTCAATTCCCACACCAGGAAGATGGGTTAATTTTTCAATACAAACACCGCAGTACAGTATAATTAGGGTGCTACACTCTTGATTATTTCATCCCTTGGGATAAACATTAAATCAAGGCCCCATCTTCCTGAGCAGGTGGTAGCTCAGGAGATGTAAAAGATCCCATTGTACTTATCAAAATGAATAGGAGAAAGAGATGTTTCCTGATGCCCTAACCAAATGTCCTCTAGTCAGTATGAATACTACCTTGCTGTATCTCCAGAAAAGAGGCTATTGACCTACTGGGACTAACTGGTTGACAAAGTATAAATAAATAAGTAAGAAAAGTCCATACAACTAAATACGTTTTTTTATCATTTCCCGGTAAATGTGGGCATTGCTGAACCAGTTCATGTATGAGTACTCAGTTTACTGCTGTAGCCTTTCTTTTATCTTCATTTATTTTATATCCTGAAAAGACTTAAAACTGCCTCAAAATACTGTGCAACAATGATATATCCTTTTCTGGATTTCTCAAGTACAAAATAATATTATCTGTAATTAAAGCTAACTTTTCTCGATTACCATACCAGTTATATCCTTGAGTTTGTGAACATCTTACTTTCTAAATATAAAGCAAATAATAAATGGGAAAGAGGGTATCCCTGCCTTGTTCCTCTGTTCAAACCTCCCACCTTAATTCTTGTCTCTGAACCTTCATCAGCCATCCTAATTCATCTGTTTTAAGGACCTAAGCCTCAACTATTGCATAAAGAGAGCATGTTAGAGGGATAGATATGGGTCTCAAAGATTACCCCCTCTGGAACAGTCTTCCCATCCATGTGAAGCAAAGCTCATCCCTAACACCTTATTCAAATGTAACTTGGGCTAATGGAATGGAAATCATAAATTTATCCCTGGTTTGGTACCTATGTTTCTAATGGACAGGGCAGCCTGTGAACATTTGATGTATACATGCTTATATCATAACTGGAAAATCCCTTGGGGTATTGACACTTCAGCAATATTTTGGTAAATATATGGTACACTTGGCTAGGCTTAAAATGGCCCTTCGGCTGATAGCCTAGTAACCATCTGTGAACCTATTATTCTATCAGGGAACACAAATGCATTTTGTTACTCATAAAATCCCAGCTGACTCTACTGAATGTTTTTTTTTTCTGCAGCAAGCAGTGTGTTTTCTTATTGTGTGCTTCTGTCTGTCTCATTATTTTTCTATTAATATTGTCAAATGTTTGCCTCCTCTCTACAAAACCACATTGATCTATTTCTATTTTGTCACCACCTTTGCCATTCTTTTAGCTAGCATAGCCATAAGCACTTTATAATCACATTTTAAAATTGAAATAGGTCTATATGAAGTTGGATCTGAAATGTATTTACCCTATTTGTGTCATACAGCCATTGCAGTTTTTTAACAAGATACTGGCACCCTCTCCCCCCCCTTTAAAATATTGTTAAACAAAACCTTCTAGATCTTTATCACTTTCTTCTCTTCCAACTTCCAAACTTACACAGTTTGTTTTTTCCTGGAGACTTCACTGTTGATTGGTTATATATCACCATTTGTATCTGACAACTTCCTATTCATTGATCCATCTGCAACCCCTTTTCAACTTGACTTTTCCATATGGGGTCAGGGTGTCGCTTCAACAGTGACTCTCATCTAGAGCCATGGTTTGCACTGACGGGTGTCTCACTCTGTGTAAGCTGTTAATTATTGAGCCTCATCTTCCTTGGCATAATTACATTTTCCATAGAGAGTTTCATGTGTACCTTTTTCTTGGTTTTTATATTCTTTTGCTTTTATTAGATTATTATAACATTTCTGAAATGTCTCTAATACTTTCATAGGATCCCTGGTTATTTTTCTTGTCACAGGTTTCCTAAGTTTGGAAATAAACCCTTCTACTTTCATTTCCCTAAATCATTGTGGTAAAAGTTTTTGTGCCCTGGAGTTGTTATCCTAAAATAGTTGCTAACATCAGCCTTTCTAAACACATGCATGTTATCCAAATACTCCCTTATTTCCTGTGTAACATTATGCAGTTGTTCCTGTTTTTGTTTTGTGAGCTTCCCTTTATTCTGCTTGTTCTGTGATTTCTTGGAGCTGGCTTTTGTTCTTGTTCTGTATTCAGTGGGTGTTGTCTGGCCTGGATTTTGCATGCCTTGAGGTACTACTATTTGTTATTTTTTTTCAAATGTGAAACTATCATTTCTGAGGAGGATTGGAAAGTTTAAAACAACCTAAGAGATAAGTTAAAAAAACTCGGTAGAGAAGCCACAACTAATTTCTCAAACTTAGGCAGGTTAATGTCCATGGGGAACCCAGAAGCTTCAGGTAAGAAATCTGCTTGTTTGCTGTTATCAGCAACAAGCTTTGCACAGTAAGCTTTGGGACAGATGAGTCCTAACACTTTGGTCAAACAGTTAAAGACAGCAGAGACCTAATGTTGACCCCCGTCTCCTTGCACTAACCTTTGCACTGCTCCATAGACTAATTCCTCCTTACACCTCTCTCACACCATCCCGTGTTCTCTTCCTTACCCACCATACTACAAACTCATCCAGATGACGCCATCCTTCAGTAAACCAGCCATAGGTTCCTCATGACTTGTAATTCTCTCCTGACCATTCTTCTCACACACATTATAAACCTGTCATGCACCACAGTGAACTTTCCATTATACTGGAAACAGTCCGTTACCATTCCTATAGCCAAATATTTCTGTTTCCTTTGAGGCCAGTTTTTGTCCTTTCCCCATTCTACCAGTATTTAGTACAATTCTGGAAAAATAGTCTGGTCTCTTCTCAACTAATAGGAGTTTCTAAATTTCAACAATTCCTTATATAAATCTGACATACTCAGCCAAAATCTCCATGCTCAGTTTGCCTGTTTCCTCTATGGTCATTCCTGACTTATTTCTTTTTTCCCAGTCCTCAGTAATATTCTGGTAAAGGTGGCATACCTTCCTTATGAGATGCTCAGGTGGCAGCCTTGTTAGATTCCCAGATCACACGAACTGACTCCCTTCAGCTTGCAGTAACAGTGATTGGACTGAGTTATTTCTGGATTGCTAGGGTCCTCAATCTACTCTTCAATGGCACATTAGCACCTCCTTGACATCTTGAGCTGAATGTCCACATCATATGGCCTTTGTTCTGACAACATTCCTGCAAAGTCAGTTGTTAGTCTCTGGTGCAAGATGCTCTGCTAGCAAGTATGTTTATGAGGATCCTTGCGTTTTAACATGATGCTTGTTCTGAACAATCCAGAACTAACAAAGAGGTTCCAAAACATTTCACCACTCAAGGTCAGGTGTGACAAACCATTTGTCTCTATCACACACTCTGGTGCCTAAGCTATCTCCATTATTCCCATGGGCACATTGAAGTCACCCAATACAACTACTGTTACAAAATCCGTTGGTGTCACCAGGTCAGATGCTATATTCACAGTCCCTAAGAAGACAACAGACTCACAATAGTTTTAGGGGTCCATGCACAGAGTTATCTCTTCTGCATCTTACAGTCACAGTAGCTATGATAGCTTCAGTTTAATACAGTTGCAAACATTTATAAACGTATAGTAATTGGGCCTTATTTTATGTGAAATCATAATAGTATAAACTGAAGAGCTAAAGAGGCAACATGCAGTGTCCTTAACCAATGTCATTGCTGTGACACAATGTGCTTGGTGCAGCATATGGTTCTTATAGCAACTTGTGATTGTGTGGAAAGAAAACAGACCCATGACTGAGTGCACATTAAGTATGTACCTGGTATTTCTAATGTATAAACCAGCTTGAATTATAGTGTGCATGTGTGAAGGGGAGGGGAAAGATGGTGGATAACATTAAACGTAGTTAATGATTTGCAAGGTGTTAATATCACCATTACAGACTATTGCTTCTTGCTGTAGTGGACCTTGATGGGAGATTACCTTGTGAAGATGTGTTAGTACCTTGTATTTACATAATATAGGGAGCAGTCAGAATTCATTAAAATAGTGAATATCCCTTTTATCATTAAAAAAAAGACAACAGCTTTATGTTAAAGTGGCTCACCATGGGAAAGTTTTGAGGTGTGAAGATTCATATATGTAATTCCATCACTAAGAATACTTTTAAGACGTCTCTAGATTCTTGGGTTGGCCAGTCATTATACTCTGCCAATGTGGAGTTTGTGTTCTAACATGGCCTCTAACCCAAAGACAGGAACATCTTGAACTATGAACCGTGAAGATGTGCTTCATACATATATATGCATACAGGCAGAGCACTGAGTTGTTGCATTGTAATATTCTGTATCAAACTATACCGCATGCTGTGGTATTTTTACAAAAGTAAAAGCAGTTGTTATATAGTCTTATCCACTTCCTATGGTGTTGTAGATGCACAATTTTACCCATCATCCTGCTTAACATTAGAAAAAAAAAACATGTTACAGTGGGAGTTGGATGCATGCTTGTGGGTTACTGCTTGAACATTTTCCCCAAGTGATTCCTATTTTGCACACCTGTCTATTTTCATAGCCATACATCTCCTTTATCATATCCAATTTATTTTAAATTTTATGTCTGTGACAGCAGAAAATGACACTAGTTTTTATAGTATTCCATGTTGGTGGGATTGAATTCACTGTTGATATCCATGTTGATGGGATTGAATTCACTGTTGATATCCATGTTGATGGGATTGAATTCACTGTTGATATCCATGTTGATGGGATTGAATTCACTGTTGATATCCATGTTGATGGGATTGAATTCACTGTTGATATCCATGTTGATGGGATTGAATTCACTGTTGATATCTCTTTTCCTTTGCATTATCTGACTTGTGTATTCTGTAAAGTATCACTCTAGCTGCAGACAACCAGCCCCTTGGGTAGCATTTTTAATACACCCAACAACCTTTCTATAATTTCCCTTTTGTCTGGACTGGTCAGTGATCTTAGTAGGGAAGTTGTGACTCCTATTCCCTCTCCACACTAGCTGTTGAGGTTAAGTAAGCCATAATGTCCCTTTCTATTTTATGTACCCATATCATACCTAACCCTCACTTCAAAGGAGATTAATCTCAGATCAACAGGCTTCTGTCTGTACTCCCCCTTCTAAAGCTTCCCACTGTTATGCATTTGTATTGCACCCTGTATAATAGTTATAGTTGCTTTTACTGCAAAGCACAGCGCATCTGTGCACATAAGTCTAATTATGTCCTGACTAGTAATGAGTACAGTGCTAAGACTACTTCCCTACTTATTGAATTAATGGGGGTTGGTGTAATGGTTAAGGCACTAACCTTATAGACACAAGGTGCAGGGTTTGATTCTCAAATGAGATAATTGGCTAGACTTAAAATGAACCATAAGGGCAGTTAGTCTAATATTAAACTATGAACCTCTCTCATTAAAATTTGGGTATGATAGTCTTGATTGTTGTTTTAGAGGAGTGACTACTATTATTGTCATTAGAAGGTAATCTTGCTTATATATAAAACTGTTTTTCTCAGATAAATCAGGCTAATAATAAGATACCACTTTAAGACATTCTTTCTGCTTGGCTACTGAAAGTAGCATGGCACAAAACAAACATCCACAGCCCACCATCCTTAAGCAGAACATAAAACAGTCATCCATTACCTCCACGCCTAGGTATTTCATGAGCTGTCCTAAAGATGTGGTCTCACTTACAGAAAACAGACAAAACAACAGCAGTATTACCAGAGACAACAATATTGCAAAAAGCAACAAAATCTTAAGACCATATGTCAACAGAGTCACAAACAGTGTTACCCAGGACAAGGAGATAAAAGCTTCTGTAACAACTGTTGACCACCACCTTCATCATCATTTCCACTCTCCTTCATTTTCCCTACCCAGCGGAGGAAGGATTTGCAAATGTTACAGTTCAGGATATGCAAACTGCATTGTTGATACCTCCTCTGCCATACACCGTAATCTTGATTTTGTCCTCACAGTTTTCTTAGTTTTACCACTCCTCTTGTTTCACCTAGTCAAATTTGAGCATTTACATACAATATTCTCCCTGGAAACCTGCTGTCTATCCCCTAACAATTACTATACATTGAGAAACTCCAAATCCCATTGCTTACTATTTACCAGTCTAATTTACAATCACCAGTGATATACCTCCCCAGCAAATTTTATGCCTTAGGCTGTTGCCTAAAGCTCTTAATTTTACTTCCTATTGGATAAATAAGGCATCTGTACCTGGCTAACATAAACATAATGCCAAGTTTAAAACTAAACTCATAAGGTGAAACAAACACATCAACATACTCTATAATTCAAATGAAAAAGCAATTGGCACTCTCAAATGATGTCCACTTTATCATTATAAAAGGGATTTAAAACTGCTAAGAAAGTCCATCAAACATATGCAGAAATAAAATGATAACTAAACTTGAGGTTGCAATCAATTCAAAGAGAACTATAACACCCTTTTCAACTATATTTTGAAGGTTAAAAATAACCAACAGTTGTGTACTGAATTTATCTCTAATGATGCCACCTTGTCTAACCCCACATGACATCTGTAACACTCTTGCTGACCAATTCTTTTCCAGCTTCACCATGTCCACCATTCTCTCTCTGTCTCATTCAGGCCTCCCTTCTCCAGATCAGTTCTAAGTGCTTTCTAAGAATAAAAATACCAGTTCTGTTGTCCTGATAATATCTCTAGTTAGCCACTGAGAAGTGTTAAGCCCCACTTAGCAAAAGCTCTCTGTCAAGCTCTTCAACCTGAGTTTCTTCGCTGATCACATACCTGAGATGCAGAGAACAGATGACATGGAGTCCTTGCATAAAGGTGGTCCCTTTATGGGAATTACAAGCCTGTTAGTCTCAATAATACTATTTAAAGGTTATGGAATGCATTATAATTGAACTAGTAAGGAATAAAAGAGGTGACCTTATACCACTGGATACACACCAGTTCAGCTTTGTAAAAGGCTGATCCATGCCCTCTTAACCTGGTTGAGTTGGCCAAAAGGGTTACTAAGGCCATGGATAAGAGACATACAGCCCATGCTGCCCACCAGGCATCAGAATAATTGTATTGCTCACTTCTTGGGGCTTTTCAGTGCTGACCTTGATATGTCATGTAGCAGTGGTTTATTTATTTATTTATTTATTTCCATACAGCTGATTATCAACTGTCCCCAGGACCTCTCCTCATCTACCAGATCTGCCAATCACTCCTTTTTCTCATTTGATCTACTCCACCCATTCTTAGGGCCAAGGAGGAGATTATGGATGCTGGTGTAGCATCATAGTCCTTGCAGAGGAGTATTTTGTCTTTATGCCCTATCCTCCCTCCCTTGTGCACACATTTTTAATATCCTGTGGTACAAGTACTATGACAAAATGCTGGCATATCATTCCACCTCATTGTCTCCACTGAAGACTGACCACGAGCTGCACCCAAGTGCATGTCCTTCCTTTCAAGATGGGCATGCCTATACTTTCCTGTCAGCAGCTCAGATGCTAATCAGACTTGGGTCTCCTGGGCCATATTTAGGACTTTTTCCACCTGCAAGCAGTAGTTTCATTATCCAGCAAAGAATTCTGAAACAGAATTAAAACATCTCTAAAATGCAATCCCTTTCTGAGCAATGTATAGCATTTAAGAGTACACCGGATATATTAAAAAAAAAAATCACACCTTTTCCATTCAATGCATTGGAAGAAGAGTAATAATTTTACATGTGTTTTATAAAAGTGTAATAAACTCAGGCTGCAGTCGGAGACAGTTGTCTGCTAAAAACCTTTAAAGGAAAAAAAAACATCAAGCTGCTCAGGTGGTTAGCGATGCAATTAACTTTTTGTGTAGCTAATATCACATTGCAACATTTGCATAGCCTTGCAACATTGTATGCAGTCTACGTTTGCCAACTTGAATCCAGCTTGGAGAGCAGCACGGAAAAATTGCAGCAAAACTGATACAATCTGTGACAGTCATGACTGAATACACAGTAAAATGTGGTTTCACTTTGAAAAAGTAATATGTTTTCAGGAATAACTTTGCAACAAAGTAATGAAGCAACTAAAAGAAAGGAAATGTACAATTCTACAGTGCTATGCATTTAAGGACTCATTACCTTGTCTATGAAGTGCTCTGATCAAAGAATTTTGTCATATTAGTAGGCATGTGAGTTCTACCTCAGTGTGCTAAACAGGCAAATGATGTAAAATCCATGTGTCTCACTTTCAAGAATTTTTGGGATACTGCTCCACATATCTTAAAATTATTATTTTTTTCTGTTTCTGGTATATTTATTTCTGTCTATGCTGGAAATACACCAGATATATCAGGGTACAGTGCTGACAGTACATACTGCCCACAACAGCAATCCATTCATTTTATGATTTTTTTCTTAAAATTTTATTTTCTCGTTTATTTGCTTATTTGTCTGTTACAGTGATGATGGTGAAGTTGGCTGTAAAAAGCAGTAGCAAGTTGAAATACAATACTGTGAATTCTTTTCACTTTTCTTGTAACCACCCATTGCATATGATCAATGACATTGCCGTCTGTTACGGCACAGTCTGTGAATGAAACAAATATAAACTTATATTATGAATAGTTTGCAAAAGGCTTATGTTTATATGTGTGCGTGAGTGTGTTTGTATGCATGTGTGTGTGACATATGCACGTGCTCATGCATGTACAAACATGAGTGGTGCATGAATTTGTATTTGACTTCAAAATTGGCTTGTCTCAGCTTTTGGTGTCATTTGAATGGGATACAATATTTGGCAGCCTGTCAGGATATGATAGATAATCCACACCATTTTGTTGGGGATGGCCTGCACTTGTTCTTTCTAGGCTTTTGAATATTGGCTTAAACATTGTCTACTCCCACACTACCTGTTTTAGGCAATGCCAATCAGATAAACCTACTAATATAATGAAACAAGCAAAAGAAAATAGAAAAGGTGCGACTAATCATTATGGGGAGCTTAAACAAGAAACTACACTCCCTGCAAGTCCTCCTCACATTGGAGGTTGTAGACATCTGTGCGGTGGCCAAGACATGGATTAAATTGGCAGAGTGTACTCCATCTCTGCAGGGCTATAATACCTTCCATACATTTAGACCAGATACTGCCCAGGTAGAGAATAATGGTGAAGGTGTCTCAGTCTTCATCCAGCAGAGACTTGCATGAAGGCTGGTAAAGCAGCATGATGCCTTAGAGCTTCTTCATGTCCAGCCCACTATTAGCAAAGCTCCTTATCATTGTAGCTAGTTACACCATGCCCTGTCTGACCAGACTCTCAGCAGTAAACCCAATGGCATATTCCTGGGTGACCTCCACTACCCAGCTGTAGACTGGGAAACATATACCACCACTAGTGTGCAAGATCAGAGATTCCTGGACTTTAACACAAATGCTCTGGATCAAATAGTTAGAGTACCCACTAGGGGAAACAGCATCCTTGACCATGTCCTCATAAAGAATGAGGAATTATCCTCCATCCCTTGTGTAACTTCCTGACTTGTCAGGTCTGACCACAAAGGTCTTTCATTTGAAATAAAAGTAAAAGTTTAGACCCCCCCTGTCTCTGGAACTATTAGAAATTTCTCTATGGCAAACTTCCTGCTTCTGAGTGATACCCTGGCAAATTTCAAATCCTACCACAAATACAGAAAATTCTACTGCTAATGTGGAAACATACATCATTAGTTGTTATCTGCATGTAAACAACTGTATAAAAGCAGCTGTGCCCCGTACAACCAAGCACAGGCTGAACTCAAAATTTAACCTCTCCAGTGGAACCATAACACCAATAAGGTTTATAACAAAAGAAAGGACATTTTGGCTAAAAAATAAGAAGTGTAATACCCAGTTTGTTAGACACCCCAATTGTTACATTAAGTAAGTACCTTAGGGATCTAATTAAAACCACCAAAGCAAATTTGAGGGAATAGCCACCTAGGCCAGGGACACCACAATTCCTTCTTCAGCTATGTCTGTAATCTCAAAGTACTCAGCAGCAGTGATCTAAGCTGATTGTGAACACCACCACCTATAGTGAAGCTGAAGATACAGCAAACATCACATTCTGGCTTATAAATTCAGTTTCAACTTCACCCCCCCTCATCCACAAATAGCTCACAAGAAAGATCAAAAACCAATGCACCCCCAGCCATCACACAGGACCAAGTCCTGGAAGCTCTCTCAAAAGCCAGAAGTACTACAAGGTGGGAGGTTGGCATAATGGTTAAGGCATTTACCTTAGAGACACAAGGTGCAGGGTTTGATTCTCACATGGGATAACTGACTAGGCTTAAAATGGCCCACAAGGGTAGTTAGCCTAGTATTAATCTATGAACCTATGAGTCCTGCCAGTATCTGTGGATGTATCCTGAATATTATGATGCAGGACTAATCCATGCCCCTAACAACATTGTTTAACATCAGCCTCCAAATGAACTTTGTACCAAGCAAATAGAGGGCAGCAAAAGTCATACCCCTGCACAATGGAGGGCCATCCACTGAACCAGGTAACTACAGACCCTTAAATCTGACCAGCCTGATATGTAAAGCCATAGAAATACTTATCGTGGAATTAATAAAACAGGCAAAGGAAACCTTCAGACACTAAACCCATCCCAGTTTGGTTTTATCAAATGCAGGTTATGCTTACTTAAAGTGGACTTTTTCAAAAAATAAATCACCAAAGCAATGGATGACAAGAAAATGGTGCACACTACCTATCAAGACCTGGTCAAAGCTTTTGACACTGTATCCCATTCAGGCATAGTAGAAAAGCTTACTAAATTACAATTAAAATCCTGTGTCACCCACTGGGTTGCCAGCTGGCTCAAATATGGGGTACATGAAGTCAAGATAGGGGAAGTTATGTCCATAAAAAGACTAGTCAGTACTGACATCCCACAGGGTTTTGTGCTGGATCAACTCCTGTTTAGCATCTACTTCTCAGACGTCCACACAAATATCAAGGGTCTTTGGGAGACCAAGTATGCTGATAACTGCAAGTTGGGAGCACTGACTGAATCCCCATAAGACTCACTCAGCCATTCTCCAAGAAGGCTTGTCCCAAATAAATAAATAAATAAACAACTGGTGCCAGAGTCATGGACTGAGTGTAAATGCCAATAGTGCATTATTGTATCCTTTGGGAAACTGACTGCTGCAGAAAATTAGCACATAGGCAATGCACCCTTAAATGTTGATCCTGGAATTAGAGATTTAGGAACATACTCCATAGTCAGTGAACTGGCCAACATGTGCCTGCTGTTGTGAGGAAGCCCTTCTGTATTGCTCAACTTATAAGCAAAGGAATAGCATCTCTGCCCTTAGTTGTCATTGTCTCACTGTACTCAGCCCTCATCAGACCCACCGTTGAATATAGTGTCACCTTTGGTATGCACCTGTCCAGACATATGTAACAACTAGAGTGCCCACAGACATAACTTACAGAGAGAATACATGGACTATCATGACGTACATGGACTGCCTCTGGGCTCTATCAATATACTTGGCCTCTTATAGACTTGTAAGAGATTGACTGTGCCAGGCTTATAAGGCATCCTTTGACCCAGTTCAAATGGGCGTACTGCACATCTGCAAGAGGAATGAAAGCAGAAATACCTGAGCCAAAGATATCAACTTCTTCTGCAACATAAAAAGAACAGTGTGGAGAGACAGGTACATAAACCGGAGAATACCACTACCCTAGAACATACTCCCCATCTACATAAAACAAAGTTCATCCCTATCCCTATTCAAATGCAACTTAGATCAAAGGATGGGAATAAGGAAATTTACCCCAGGACTGCTCCTGTGCTACTAAAGGACAGAGGCAGTGCCTAAATACCCTGTCCTGCAGCACTGTCCCTTTTAAATACTCAGTGGTATGACCCCCCCCCCCCCAGAAACATTCATTTGCAAATAGGAAATACAGGAATAAAAATCATGGTAAGTGCCTTTGGAATGCTTAATGAGATAAAATGACTAAGCTTAAAAATGACCCTTCAGGGCAGTTAACCTAGTATTCACCTATGAATCTATGTGTACAAATATATATATATATATATATATATATATATATATATATATATATATATAGATCTATATCTATCTATCTATCTATCTATCTATCTATCTATCTATCTATCTATCTATATGTGTGTGTGTGTGTGTGTGTGTGTATAAATATCTATATATATATATATATATATATATATATATATATATATATATATATATATATATATCCATATATGGGTCTAGGTTACAACGTCGACAGATGGGAAGACCGACAGCGAAATCACCGACGCGAGAAGATCGACGGATGAAAACACCGACACGGAGAACACCGAGATGGGGAAAGGATGTGTAAGTATGCGGTAGTGACGGACGTTAGGGTGCGAGTAAGGTAAGTGTGCAATGTTGGCGGTCTGTAGGGGTAGGGGTGGGTTAAGTGAGTTAGGGTGCGAGTTAGGAAAGGGTGCAGTAGTGAATGTTTTGGGTTAGGGGCGGGTTAAGTGAGTTAGGGTTAGAAGCGAGTTAGGTAAGGGTGCAGTAGTGAATGTTTTGGGTTAGGGGCGGGTTAAGTGAGTTAGGGTTAGGGCGCGGGTTAGGTAAGGGTGCAGTAGTGAATTTGTTTGGGTTAGCGGGTTAAGTGAGTTAGGGTCAGGAGCCAGGTTAGGTTAGTGTCGATAGTGACGGACCTTAGGGTTAGGGTTTCGGTTAGGGTAGTGGATAGTTGTGTATGTAAGGTTTAGTGTTTGTTTGTTAGGATTTAGGTGTGCTTGTGTTGTGTGTGTGGTTTTTGGTCAGGGAATTTGTTTTGTTTATTGGTTGTTGTGATGATGTGTTGAGTGTGTGTGGTGTCGTGTTTGTGAGCTGTCGATGATGTGGTGTCGGTGATGTCGTTGTCGATGTTGTGTGCTGTCGGTGTTATAACCTAGAACCATATATATATATATATATATATATATACACATATATATGGGTAGAGTCTGAAACACTGAACGCTCTTATGAGCAAAGAGTTTTTCAGGCTGTAAATCACACCAAATACTCATATGAGCAAACATTTCTATGGAGTTTTTGCTGCCAGCATTTTGTATGGGATCGTGGTGTATAAGCATATGGTTTGGGGGATGCAGGGGGCTTGCCCATTTTTCAAAATTTTTTTTAATCATTTTAGATTTGGTCTAAAATGATCACTGTTTTGATGATCAGTGTTTTGATTGTGCTGTATATTCCTTTATTTATTTTATCTGTACTCATATACTATTCCATGTTCTCCTCCTTGTCTTAGTTTCTTAGCCACCATTGCACTACATTCTAAATGATTCTACTATTCAGCTCTTCATTTTGTATATCAACTCCAATCCTCTTCTTTGTTACCCACTGAGTTGCTCTGCTCAGAATTTCTTCTCCTTGTAGGTATGCTCTCAGACCCCACACAACTGCTGACACCAGGCTTTCTTCCCATACCCAAACTCTTCAGGTGCCTTGGTACTTCACTTTCAGGTGATCCATGACATATCCCTTTTTTGGATAGACCTCCCAAATTCTTGGGGTGTTGAGTCATGAAGCCGATTAATTCTAGAACCAAGTTAGAGAGAGGTCACATAGAAAGTATGATTGGGGTACCAATAATTACTCATCTGGGGCAGGCAGCTAGTCAGGATTCCTAAAAGAGGGCATGGAGCACATTCTCATATTTGTGTACAATGCTTGCATGTATGCATTGTGCAAGAACATCCTGCCACTCGCCTGTTGCACCGGTTGCAGTCTGAAAGGTTCCTGGCATCCAACAGGTCAGCTATCCTCACAGCCCATTCCCAGGATATAAGAGTTTGATTTTTTTTGGTGGCTGTTTCACCTGCCCCATGGTTATCCCTTCTTCTGCACTTGGTGTATTCCATAACATCAGTCACTGGTTTTACAGATTGATGCCTTCCTTCTCTGCTAGCAGGCTTGCTTGTGCACCCATTTCTGCATTTCTGCTGCTACATCCTAATTTTCTATCACCATCATGTAATAGCCACTCTGTGCACACATACATACTCTTCAAGAAAACAGAGTAGTCTAACTACATATTTGTGTGAATATGCACAGACAGTTTTCCTTTCTGTAATTTGGTTTCATACTGAGGGGTCCCTCACTGATTTGTCATTACCATGTCATCTTCTCAAGCCACCAGATGCTGTCTCAGATAACCATTTTCTCCCACACTTCCATGAAATACCCCACTAATGTCCATGTCTAGACTCTAGTGTAGTAGTGCAAACTGCCACCCATGTCTGATGAGGGAGTGGGACAAGTTTAGCACACTCACCTAACCTCAGTACTAATACAGTTATGCATCAAATTACAATGATGGAACCTAACAGAGGCATAGCAAGGGCAGGCTGAAGGAGCAGCTACCCAAGAACAAGATGTTAGGAGGCACAATTGGCAGATGTCAATGGGACTGTATTACAATACAGTACAATAGTACCTATGCTGTATATTTGGCTAGCTGCGGTTCCTGCAATTCATTATACATGGGGAAAACTATCAGAAATTGAATATATAGAATAAGGGAACATTATTATGATATAAGGAAAAAGAAAAATAATAATGCCCTTTATAGGCATACCACCGTCCTAATTACAAGATGTTTTTATTTTTTGTCATCAACAGAGTTATGGTGACGCTTCTGTGTAGGGATGCAGATACCTTGCTAGAGTTAAAGGAACTTAATTAGCAACTTAGGCTGAATGCCACAGTTGCACCTGGCCTAAATTATTCTGTTTCCTTGGCAAGTGTTTTAAAAATCAAAGCAGCTACTATTTAATTTTAACTAAATTTATTTTATTTATTACTTAGCATTTTATTCCAGGTTTCATTAAAGATTTGTAGTGATCTGGTGGTTTAACATAATTTCATAGTATCACTTTATAGGATTTTTTTAAATATTTTTTACTATTTATCATTTGCTTTTATCCAGCATGGGGTATTTTAATATTTATGAATATTCATTAATACATTAATTTATTCAGTATGTTAAACTTTCATTGGTGGTCAACCTATATATACTGTGGTATGTTTGGTTTCACCAGAATTACTCTGATGAAGTTTGTTTAAGAAAGTTTTAAGATGAAAGTGCTCAGTGCTAATACAGTTATGCATCAAACTACAATGATGGAACCTACCAGAGGCATATCAAGGACAGGTTGAAGGAGCCCCAGGAACAAGATGTTAGGAGGCACGCTTGGTAGATGTCGATGGGATGGTATTACAATACTGATATTTGGAAATGAATGCCGATACTATAGTTGCTGTCATGGCTGAAGGTGCTTACCTTTTTTGAAAGCATAGCATTACAAGGCAAACAGCTGAGTAGATCAGATGCCAAGTGCCTGTCCAAGGTAATAGAAATGAATGCCGATACTATAGTTGCTGTCATGGCTGAAGGTGCTTACCTTTTTTGAAAGCATAGCATTACAAGGCAAACAGCTGAGTAGATCAGATGCCAAGTGCCTGTCCAAGGTAATAGAAAACACTTTCTTTCCTTACTGCTTTACTATACGTTTAGTCTTATCCAGCCTGACAATTTCAGATGAAGCTGCTTTTTGTCTCTCCAACTAATAATGGTGTAACTTTTTTGGGGGGGGGGGTGGGGTGGTGCTGGTGGTTACAGACAACTACCACAAAAGAAAAGCATCTGCCATATGAAATGTTAGAGTGTAAGCATAACAGCTATGGTGTGGGTGATAATGGCAGTAAATATTAATATGGATACGGATGCTGTGAACTCCAAGGCGGATGTGACTTTGTTCATAAGCCCTTTTTAAACAATAGCAGAGCACTGTGTGTTAACAATTTGCTGCAATGAGAGCTGGGTGTGGTCTGCATTTTTATCTGTTGCACCTTGCTACTGGTATGTTACAATACGTTAGCACACCAAGCTGTTACTATGTGAGATGTTGGCCACTGTGTACTTGCAAAAGTAAGCTCTATTGTGGACACTAGATGAATATTATGTACTACTGAATCCTCATCACTTTGGCTTTGTCAAAGGAAGGTCCTGCCTCTTAACTTCATTAACTTATTTAAAAAGGTCACCAAAGCTGTGGATGCTGGTTATGCAGTATATACAGTATACTGAGACCTGGACATGGCCTTTTATACTATTACCCATGCAGGCATTATTGATGAACTTGTAAATTTGAATATAAATATTTCTGTTATGTGGTGAATAGCTAACTGGTTGTCTGTCAGAACCACAAGGCTCAATGATGGGCATTCTCTTATATGGTATCTAATTCTTAGACTCCTGGTCTATGGTTTTCTAAGTTTCTGCTTTTACGTAGGGAAGACCGTCAGATGTTTACGTAACAGGATTTATGACCACTTATACAGTATTAAGAAGCATGATGATAATAATGACTTATGGAAACATTTAAATGACAATAAGGAATGTTCAGCTTTTAAATTTGGCATTTTAGAAGTGGTCAAGTGTAATGTGAGAGGAGGGGATATTAAAAAGATGGTTAGTGACAAGGAAGTCAGGTGGCAAATTAAATTAAATGCATCCGTGTACCCTGGAATTAATGAACACATATCGATTAAACCCATTTTAGACAATTTAATTTAGTTGTCTTAATCATGTTGTAGTTTTGGAAACCCAGGGGTTAGGTATACTCATATGGAAGTTCTGTATACTATTAGTGTTAGTCTTCTTTAATAGCATTCCCTAATGGTATTTTGTAACATAATTTTAA